>NW_005875820.1:0-11174 GCF_000147115.1 Myotis lucifugus | reverse complement strand
CACGGGCCAAATGAACGAGGCATGCGGCCCGTGGGCCGTGAGTTTGACATGCTTGCTGTAGATGAAATTGGCATTGAAGCCGGGTTGGAGCTGGAGGCCTCCTGCTGTCTCCGCCCCCAGTGTGGCCGCTCCAGGGCTCCGAGCTCTGATGGGCTACGAGGCCCTGAGTGCCGGGGGCCTCCGGGGACAGATGTCCTGCTTGGAGCGCCGGGGACTAAAGGAAGCAGACGGGAGGCTCGGGAAAGAGAAGGGCCTGGCGGGACGCTGCATACCCAGGTCACGGTCCGGGTCTCCTGGGGGCCCACAAAGCCTCATGGCCGTGGCCGCCAACAGGCCTCCCTGTGTTCTAGCTGCTGCCTGCAGGCCCCCCGGGCTGAGCGTGTTCCGTGGGGAAACAGAGGCTCAGGCAGCCCCGAGGGTGGACCCAGGGTCCGTGGCTGGCGGGGGGGGGGGGGGGGGGCGAGTGACTGAACGTGGGGGCAGGTCAAAGTGCAAGCGGCTCGGCTCCCACCACCGGATACGCTGGAGGCACATGGCAGACAGACCAGCGTCCTGGATCTGACGCCTGTGAGTCACCTGCCAGGGGCACTGAGAGGCCGCCGGGCGAGCCCCAGAGGGAGCGAGGACATGCCGGTCTCCTGAGCTCACAGCCACTGCCCCGGCCGAGGGCCGCCAGCAGCAGCCCGACCCCTGGACTTGGCCTTCTCCATCGCCATCCCTCACGGGCGTCCGTCCCCACATGGGAACAGCATGCTCCCAGAGTGCGCTGTGGGCTGAGCGGCCACAGCCACCCAAGCAAGTGCGCCCTCCACCCTGCCGTCAGCGGCTGGGCTGGCATTTCATATTTGGCATCACAGTGCCCGGGGCCGAGATAGAGGGGCCCCCTGTCTGGCTGCTGCTCGCTGTTAAAGATGCTGGCTCCCCTCCCTTCCAGGCTCCCCTCCCCTCCAGGCTCCCCCTCCCCTCCAAGCTCCCCCTCCCCTCTAGCCCGGCTCCTGACACCAACCCATCAAGTCTGGCTGTTTGGAAAGCCTGTCTCTGGAGCGCAACTTTGATCTCTGATCGTGTGTCTGGAAAATGTTTCTTAAACTGGGGAGCGTTGCTCCTGCAGCGAGGCCACGCGGCACCTGGAACCTGGGCGTGGTCTTCCAATAAGAGTGCCGTCATTTCCTCGCCTCTCAGGACTGAGTGGGTGAACCACCCCCCACCCATGCCCCCGAGGATCCGGTCAGGCAGGGGGCTCGGGCCTCAGAGGAGTGGGGGGTCGAGAGGACAGGGCTCGAGGTTCCTCCCAGGCCTCCTCTCCAGGGGCAGAGCCAGTGCAGGACCAGCCCAGAGCCAGCGAGTCCACGACAGGCTCCGTGAGCACAAAGTCACAGACACGAATGCGGTGCCTCCAGGAGCAGACGGCCAGCCGGCGGGGCAGACAGGCAGCTCAGAACGGCTCCATGGATATTGGGGGGCCCGCTCCTCAGTAAAGGCGGCCCCACAGGAACGAGGGAGGAACGGCGTGTTGTAAAGGGGGTAACAACTGGCTCCTATGCACACACAGCAGGACCCCCCCCCCCCCCCCCCCAGCACACGGGAGAGGCCCTTACCAACCCAACAGAGGGAAGCGCAGTAAAGGGTCCATTTCCCAGGGGTTGGGAAATGCTTCCTCAACAAGACCCCAAGCACAAGAGGTAAGGGGGAGAATAAGCCCCCTGCCCGCCACACACCCTCCGCCGTCCCCGCCATCGCTCAGAAACCCTCGCTCAGCACCCTCAGGCCCCGAGCGCCGCGCATTCCCAGTGTTTCTGCACCCACGGCCCGTGTCCACCCCTGGACCAGCCTCCAAACCTTTGGGGTGCCCTGACTAAAGCATCTTGCTTTTCATGGGTGTGTGGGGGGGAGCGGGGGGCAGCCCCACCTGACAGCTCATGCTAACCAGGTGAGCAACACTGGCCAGGGCAGGTTTATCATTTTTTTTTTAAACTTATTAATCCTCACCCAAGAATATTTTCCCATTGATTTTTAGAGAGTGGAAGAGAGAGGGAAAGACCGAGAGAAACATCGATGTGAGAGAAACACATCAACTGCCTTCTGCATGCGCCCTGACCAGGCGGAGGGCCGGGGAGGAGGCTGCGATCACGGTACATAACCTTGACCAGAATCGAACCCCGGACCTCTGGGTCTGCAGGCCGACGCTCTATCCACTGAGCCAAACCGGCCAGGGCCGGGGTTTATCTTTTGATAGAAAAAGTTCACGAGGCTAAAATGAATTAGATAATGGAACAGAAGATGGAAATACGCCAGGATATACTCCTTAGCCACCAAACAGTATTAGCAATGCCTAGAAAACAGCAGTGAAATGTGATCAATCATGAGAACAAATCACTCAGAGGAACGCGGCTAAGCAGTTGGGTAACACTGGGGCCATGGTTACCAACTGGGGACATTGTGACCACATGGGGGCATGGCTACCACACTGGGGACATTGTTACCGACCTGGAGAAGATCTTGTCTCAATAGCGACGGGCACAAAGGACTCCTTTTATTCACGAGTCGCTGCAGGACGGACGCGAGAAGGCACTTCCCGGCTGGAAACGGCCACTTGGGAACAATGTGTTATTGAGAAGCTCGGTGAGCTACTGGGGCTGCGCGTTACGTGGAATTCTCTGAAAAAGGAGGAAGAACCGGGATCAGGTTACCAGGATCGTGGCCCAGAGAACTCACTGCTTTCATCGGAGGAAGGTGAAGACCAGCCCAGGGCAGTGGCCGGAAGTCGCTGGCTTCATAAGAACAAGACCTCGCCTTGGCCATGAGCCGGGAGCGAAGGGACCCACAGGGATCGGGTGGCGGAGGACTTAGGGAGCCAGGAGTGGAAGGCAAACAAAGCAAGTGTTCCCCGTTGTGAGGCTTTCTCTACACCCAGCAGGTACTCCACACACACACACACACACACACACACACACACCCACACCCACACACACACACACACACCCACACCCACACCCACACACACACACACACACACACACACACACACACGCTGTCCCTTCAGAAAATAATTCTAAGAACATGATTGCTTTTTCTGGTGCAATTGAGCACAAGATATATGTATCTTTATTTATTTTATTGATTTCAGAGAGGCAGGGAGAGGGAGAGATAGAGACATCAATGATGAGAGAACCATTGATCAGCTGCCTCCTGCAAGCCCCACACTGGGGATCGAGCCTGCAACCCAGGCATGTGCCCTGACTGGGAATCGAACTGTGACCTCCTGGTTCATGCGGTGACAACCATGGAGCCACACTGGTGGAGTGAGTTTTTATCTTTAATCGTTAATGGTTTCTTTTCTAAGAATCTATTTCAAATGTTTCCTCTTAAATGACAGCATTAGGCAAGGAGGCGGTGAGAACTAGAGACAATAGGAGAGGCACAGGAGAGAATGGGAAAGCTCCTTCCCCCCAGCCCGCCCAGCAGGCCCCGGGAAGAAGCTGCCGGAAGGAACGGTGCTGTCAGAGCCACTGCTTTTCCACCCACAGGAAGTCGGCCGAGTGGCCCTGACACTGCCCCCTCTCCTGTCGCTGTGTCTCTCCCGGGGAAGGTCCAGCCCGCAGTGCTGCAGGCCAGGTGCAGTCACAGCTCTGCCGGGAGGGCTCGCCGCAGGCACCCTGCCCGCGGGACGGCTGACCCCAGCACTTCCTTCCGGAGGCCTTCCCCCTCCTGGGCTCTGACCCGCCTGTGGCCTCGGCCCGAGGCTTCCCATCTGGAGAGACCGGCTCTGAGAAGTGGCACAAGCCAGGCTCGTCTCGGCATAACCGGGTCACCAGTGAGCTGGGCATCCCCAGGAGGGAGGGGGGAGTCCGCAGCGGCCGCTGGCAGAGGCTGAAGGGCAGTGTCGCCGGAGAGACTGAGATACCCCCCGAGCAGTGGGATCTGAAAGGGTCGGAGCGAGTCAAATCCAACACTACGGTGTGCTGGACGCGAGGGGGACTGGAGGCGACACCATGCCTCCCCCTCGAGGAAAATCAAGCCGGGGGGGCCTCTGCCACTTGGCCACACGAGTCACTCCGCTGGCATTCTCGCTCAGCACCTACCTGTCCCGGGGGCAGCCCTGGTCCTGCGGCCCAGGTGGCTGCTGGGAGCTGGCCGTGGTGCGGAGCTTCTAGCCGCGGGCAGGAGGCAGGACCTGGGAGGATGTCCGCTCCGCTCCGAGAGGAACACACGCCCAGAGGTGGCACGTGTCACTGTCACATCACCTTGTGCAGGACAGAGGCCTGGTCACAGGGCTCCAGGAGGCTGGGGGGTGTCCCCCTGGGAGAGGGCACGTGCTGGCCACCGGGGTTCCACGGGGAGGCGGGGAGTCCTGGGGCATCAGCACCCTGAGGCGCAGGCACGCCGGTGGTGACAGGCCCCACGACACTGGCCTGTGTGTCCCCGTTAGTTACAGAGACCCCCCAGTTGTGGCTGCAAGGCCTTCAGGACACTTGTTCCTGTACCTTCCACCCCGGGTGGGGGTAGCCCTCCTGGGGGCTCCCTCCTGGTGGAACAGACCCTTCGGCAGGCACTCGCCACCGTCCAGGCAGCTGTCACCTCTCTGACTGGCGTTCCTTCAGTGAACTGTGAACCTGCTCCACCTTCACGCAGGGACAAGTAAAGGCAGCAACGCAGACCACGGGACATGGGACGCATGAGACTCCCCATGTGCGGCGCCCAGCTGAGCTGAGCTGAGGGCAGGGGTGTGCCCGGGGGAGAAGGGGGGCAGGGCGCCCCAGGGAAGAGAGCAGGTGAGGGCGGGCGGCTAGGGGGCTGGTTCTTCACACCTCCAGCAATAGAGCCCTCTCCCCAGCCGGTCGCCCGAGGGAAAGCTCGGCTCTCTAGGCCCCCACATTGCTGCGGGCAGTGGGGATCCCCATGCCCCTGTGAGGCCCTGTGGGCGGGGCACCCCCATATCCCTGCCGGGAGGAGGGGGGCCAGGGGCAGGGCAGGCCAGGTTCCCCAGGCCCGGCATACCCCGCGGTCAGGCGGCCTGTGGCGCCCGCTGGCTTTTTCCATATTTACTCCCGAGAGCTCTTCAAACAATGAGGAAACCTCCCAGCCAGCTGTGCAGGATACTCGTCTGCAGCCTTTCCAGGGAGGGGCCGCCGCTGGGGGCCGCTCACCGTGGGCAGGAAGTCGCCTGCACCCCAGGAAGCAATAATTCGGCCTTGGCCTCGCTGACCTCGCACCGCCTCACCCTCAGGGTGAGGCCGCAGGAGAGAGGCCTTGCACGCATCCTCCCTGACATGGGATGCCGCTACGCGGGGGTCTGGGGGCTGTCCCCCCAACACACACTCCCTTCACCAGCAAAGCAGAGCCCAGAGAGCTGCCCACAACCCCGCGAGACCCCACGGCGCTGACGGCCCTTGCACCGTGCACACAGCCCGCTCAGGCCCACCTTTGGGGGGCTCAGGGCGCCCTCTCAGAAAGGGACCCTCTTTTCCCAGGCCTCTCAGGCCTCAATCCATGAAGACCATTCTCTCCAGTCTCCCGAGGGCCTGGGGGAAATCACACCCCGCCGAGCCTGAGGGCCCCCAGCTGAGGCCGCGGGTCTCTCACTGGAGTGGCCAGCTGTGCTGACCGGCCAGGGCCGCCCCAACGAAGCCCCGCAAACTGGGCCGGCTGGCCTGGCTGGGGCGTGCCCCGCTCTTGGTCCGGACCGCCGGGCTGTGGGAGGCGCAGCACCCCGAGACTCTATCCCGTGTTCCTGAAACCCAGATTCCCATGTGGTGCGCAGCCCAGCAGGGAAAACGGCAGGAAAGTCACTCAGATGGTATCAGATGTGGCCGGGATGCACCCAGAGTTCATCATGCCCAGGAGCCGAGCTCCGCCACAGCTGAGCCGGTGACACGCCGGGGCCCTCCCAGGGCCGTTCTGCAAGGTGACGCCCCAGCAACCAGACAAGGGCAGTTAGCAGGGTCCTGGCAGCTCAGAGCTGGCTCAGCCCCGTCCTGCCCACACGGCCTCAGACGACAAGGAAAGCGCAACCCCCTGTGGTTAGAGCCCGTCAGCCGATGTGCCGGCCGCCGAAGGCCCCGGGGCTCCCCTGCCTGTCCTCCCGCAGGGAGGGCCTCCTGCTGCCCGGCCTGGAGCAGGGCCCCCGGGGTGCACGGCCGAGCAAGACCGGTCCAGGCCTGGAGAACTAGTTTGCTCACATGTGGGGAGACAGGAGCACATAGACCCTCGGCGTGGTCCTCGGTGAACATGGAGGTGAGCTGGGCTTCTCGGGGCCCCTGTCCTCAGCGTCCACCTGAGGCCACACCCAGTGACACCTGCGGTTCAGGAGAACCTGGGGGCCAGCCACACCCCGTCCACGTCTCTTCCTAGACAGGACTCTGCCCCTGCGCGTCCAGTGGAGCACGGCGCTAGCACAACAGACACGGGCACGGTGTGGCCCTGTGGGCAAAGCTGCAAGGATGCCCGCTTGGCAGGGCACATGATGGCGAGGCTGCGGGCAAAGCTGCAGCAACGAGAACCGGAAATGCCAGGGGCCTAAGGAACAGCCTTCTCTCACACAAGGGTCTGAAGGAGGAATCTGAGCGTGGGAGGCCCACGTCCCTTCCACCCAGTGGCTCTCCTCGTGGGCACGGTCAGAGTGGGCTGCCCACTGCACTTGAGCAACAATGTGATGTACTTACACACTGAACTGTGCACTTAAGGTGGTTAAAATAGAGTAACCTGCCCAGCTGGTGTGGCTCAGTGGTTGAGTACTGACCTATGAACCAGGAGGTCATGGTTCGATTCCCAGGTTGCAGGCTTGATCCCCATTAGGAGATGTGCAGGAGGCAGGTGATGCATGATTCTCTCTCATCATTGATGTTTCTGTCTCCTTCTCCCTTCCTCTCTGAAATCAATAAAAATTAAAACAAAACAGAGAACCCCCCTGCACCCTATGAAGGGTCAGGCCACTGTTACTTATCTACCGCATGGCGGTCTCCATTCAGCAGTGGCCCGGTCAGCAGAGCAAAGCCCGCTCAGGGGGCCAGTGTCGGCTCCGGGCAGGCGGTGCCGCGATGGAGCGAGGCTGGCCTGGTTCATGTGCGCAATCCCGAGAGACAGGGATGGAGGGAAATCCGACTGAGTCACCGCAGGATGTGCGGATCCGGGCAGGGCCTGCGCACGTGGCAACCGCGAAGGAAACGCTCTTCATGTTTTTGGACTCTGAGTAGCCAGACACTCGGCTGGGACTGTTTCCTGTTCCAGGACTTTTCCAGTGGTGCTTGCAGGGACCTTCACGAACACAGCGAGCGGAAGGAACTGGAGAAGGCTTCTCGGGGCCTGGTCCCATCCCTGGGCTCCCAGCCTCAAGTGTCTTAGCAGGACCACTGGCTGGTGGAGGGCGGCCAGGGCAGGGAGGGAACGAGGACAGGGAGCAGTGGGGCTCCCAGAAGCTGCTTTCTAGACAGGTCCTCCAACAGTTAAAAATGAGTAAAGAGCTCGGCCAACATGGCTCAGTGGTTGAGTGTTGACCTATGAACTACGAGGTCAGGGTTGGATTCCTGGTCAGGGCACATGCCCGGGTTCGGGCTCAATCCCCAGTGTGGGGTGTACAGGAGGCAGCCGATCCATGATTCTCTCTCATCAATGATGTTTCTCTCTCTCTCACTCTCCCTCTCCCTTCCTCTCTGACATCAAATAAATAAATAAATAAATAAATAAATAAATAAATAAATCAGGGGTAAAGAAGGAATGTGGCAGCTCCAGGTTTTCAGGGTTACCTGAGCCCATGACACCTGGGCTCTCAGGTGGGAGGTCTGGAGGGTGTGGTCCCCCAGACCAGGATGCTGCTATGGTTACCCATAGATGAAACTCTAGCACATATTTGATCAAGTTCACAAAGGTGTAGGCCACTCCCACTCCGATGCCTTTTTCAAAGCACTCTCGGCCCCACGAGAATCAGGCTGGTCCCCCACTGTGTGCATGTCACCTGTCACCTGCACCAGAGGCCAGGCCTGAGGACTCCCCAGGCGAAGGGTGAGCCGGCAGTTTCAGTGTCGAGTTTCTTCATCTAATTGCGTGGGGGGCCTGCCGTGCAGCTCTCCAGGAAGAAAGGAGGACCAGCGTTTTTCCCGAGGCGGCGTGGGAGCAGGCAGGCTGAGGACGCGGCCTCGGGCTCTGCGCGGGCCGGGAGCCACGGCGTTCTGGCTGGAACCACACCCTGGGCTCCTGGGCTCCAGCCGCTGCCTGCACATCCCGGGACCTGGCCTCTGTCAGCACGCGGCCAATTCCTTGTCGGAAATCTCTCTCTCTCTCTATCTCTCCCTCTCTACTGGTCTGTCCTCTGGAGAACCCGGACTAATGTAACCAGCGTCCACACAAAAGTGCCCCTCTCCACAGGGCATACGTTCCAAGACCCCCAGTGGGTGCCTGAAACCGCGGATGGTACCAAACACTACAGATGCTGTTTTCCCTGCACAGATAAGCCTCACTCGGCGGAAGCGCACCTGGGCTCCTCTCTGGCCTGTCCCAGTTGCCGCATCACTGCCCTGGCGCTCTGGGGCCGTCGCTAAGTAACACAAGCCCTGGGGGGGACACAGTGACAGCCGTGGGGCGCTGGTCAAAGGGGTGACTCGCGTCCTGGGCGGGACGGAGGGGAAGCACATTTCATCTCGACACTCAGAACTCGCACAATGTAAAACTGATCCATGGTTTATTTCTGGAATTTTCCATTTCATATTTTTGGGCCCCGGTGGACCACAGGTAACTGAACCCGCAGTGAGTGAAAGTGTGGGTGGGGAACGACAGGACTGCGACTATATCTCCATTTTATCAGAGAAACCACCGCCCGGACCTGTGGAGTGCCAGGCACGGTGGGGCCGTTCATTCAAAGTCGCGTGTCAAGTGCCGCTCGGCGCTGCAAGAACCGGGGCCGCAGACCTGGCGCAGAGGCACACTGCCCGGAAGTTAATGTCACTGTAACCACCGGCTGATGGTGTAAGACTATTGGTAAAGGTTCTTAATTACAATAGAAAGAAGCAAAAAACATTTACTGATCATTGAGATTTATAGCCACGCCCTTTTTACATGTTTTTCCAATAAACCTGTTGTCATGGTAACCCTATTAAAACAAGATGCAACCTGGTTTAAAGAACATGAGAACTAATTACAATACTGCGTTATACTTGGTTACACCTTTCTTCTGAGGAGTTTAATGCACCTCACTCATTAGGCTCTATAACCATCCTCTGAAGTCTTTAGGGAACAGAGATTATTAAACCCATTTTACAGATGGAGACACCGAGGCACGGACGGATTAAATGGCCTGGCCACTGGCAGCAGCTCAGCCGCCAGCAAGTCTGGGCCAGGCCAGGCCTGCTCCTTCTCCTTCCTCCGTCTCCACTCAGGAGACCCGCTCTGGTTCTGAAAGCCCTCACCCTGACAGCCTGTTTCCCACAGTGTGGTCTGGGGCTCCAGACTCTGCTGCCGTCTGTCTGCAGACAAGGCTGCCAGGCCAGGACGCTGCCGGGATTCGCCAGGGAAGAGAGGCAGCGCCGGAGGTCCAGAGGGCGGGACCCGCCACTCCCCGTGGACTCAGCCTGCAGAGCCCACACCCACGGGCCTTGGCGCCCGCACTCACCCTGATGCTCCCGGAGTGGTGGGGCCGTGGCGGGAACCAGCTGGCACCAACCTGCTCCTGCCTCCACAAGAGAGTCTGACCCTCCCTGTCGGCCACGTGGCCAACAGGCTGTTCCTTGACCGTCCAGGCAAAACCCCGCCCCAGGCCTCTGCTCTGGCTCAGTGGTCCTCAAAGCGGGGCCCAGGTCAGCAGTGGCGGCTGTGATGACAGAAAGTTCTGGCCCCACCTCCGAGCCACTGAGTCAGACGGTTTTACCAGCCCTCTGGGGGCTTCCCCAGCATCTCTGCCCAGAATGTTCCTCCCAGGCATCCCAGCCTTTTCTCAATGCCACTGTCCCAGGGCCCCTCCTGACACAGCCTGGGGGCCCAGGAGACACGGGGTGTCCTAGGGCGAGTAAGCAACCTACAGCAAACACAGGAAATGAGAGGCTACGGAGCTTGTACATGTTGGGACAGAAGACTTCACAGAAGCCCCAGGCATTCCCCCCCCCCCCCCACCCGCAGGGCCAGAGGGGATCCTGCGGCCGTGGCTCCGGCTTCTCCTAAATGTCAGATTCCCAGCAGGCCCTGCGCCTGCCCTTTCAGGAGTCCCCCGAACAGAAGCTCTAGACCAGCGGTTCTCAACCTTCCTAATGCCTCGACCCTTTAATACAGCTCCTCATGTTGTGGTGACCCCCAACCATAAAATTATTTTCGTTGCTACTTCATAACTGTAATGTTGCTACTCTTATGAATCGTAATGTAAATATCTGATATGCAGGATGTATTTTCATTGTTACAAATTGAACATAATGAAAGCATAGTGATGAATCACAAAAACAATATGTAATGAAATATGTGTTTTCCGATGGTCTTAGGCGACCCTTGTGAAAGGGTCGTTCGACCCCCAAAGGGGTCGCGACCCACAGGTTGAGAACCGATGCTCTAGACAAACTTCCACATTAAGGGACAGGGGAGTGGAGAGGGGCGTGTGCAGAGGTGGGGGGCTGGTGAGAGACGCTGTGTCACGTTCCCGTGAGCCTCAGTCTGTGCCAGGTGCTCCCCTCAAGTGCAACCTCCTTTAGCCCTCGCCAAAGCGCAGTGTTGGGCTCATTTTCTGGGAGGAAGTGAGACTCAAGGTAAATAAATAGGCAAAGTACACAGACCGGATCGGCCACAGGGCCTCCCCGTTGGCCAGGCTGCTTGCTGCCAGCGCCCCAGATGGACGGGCCCCCCGGGACCTGGCGGTGCTGAGGCCCAGACCTGGGAGGGCCTTGCTCCAGAGCAGATGCAGTCCCTCTGCAGCCTGCGCTCTCTGCTGGGCCCAGCACCAGGGCACACGGGCTCCCACACCTGCAGGGGTGCCCCAGGAAGGGAAGGGGCCTGGGAGCAGGCCCAGGAGTGGAAGAGCCGAGCCCAGGGAAGCCCCAGCCAGAGTCCTCTCACTGCGAGCCTGAGCCTCGGCCTGAAGGCAGCCGGGGGAGGCGAAGGAAGCCGGGAGCTGAAGCCCGTCCTTTGGGAGAGGAGGTGCATGAGGGGCGGGGAGGGGACAAGAAGCTGAAGGAGGAAAGCAGCCAGCACCAGGCACGGGGTGG
>NW_005875819.1:0-11174 GCF_000147115.1 Myotis lucifugus | reverse complement strand
TGCAATCTATCTTGCTGCCCTTTCTGTAGCATATAACATCAACATGCATTTCCATGAATAAAAGCACTTCATTATCATTTACATGCACTCTATTAAATGCTTCCTTTCCCAAATTCTTCAGATGTTCTGTGTAGGTCAATTATAATGTTCATTCTTCGAAAGCTACCGATAAACAGTACGTTTAAGTCGTATGCACCTCAGGTCCCCAGAACCTTAAAGTGACATTAAAGAACGAGGGAGGCACATAACCAGCGCCTGCCTGACCGAGCAGGTGGCCACGATGGAGCGCGAGCAGCGCCGCCCTGAGGGTGGTCAGAGTGCGTCCGTCCTCACAGGCGGCCCCACCGAGCCCTCCCTCAGGAGCCAGGCCCTCGGACACCGACCTGGGAAGTCAGAGGCAGGGATGGTGAGCACAGCGGCGTCGGACGTGCCCACCAGGTTCCTGGCTGTCAGGGCTGCTTTATAGCGATCGTTGGTGAGGTTCACGGTCAGCTTTGTGTCGTTGACTGTGTAGTTTTGTGAATGTGATTTCCATCTCGTGAGAGCCACTGTGTAATCCAAGATTTTCCCATTGGCTTCAAACGGAGGCAGGGTCTGTAACAGACACTTCATGTTAGAGTGTGTTCCCTGCAGGGTCTGTAACAGACACTCCATGTTAGAGTGTGTTCCCTGCGGGGTCTGTAACAGACACTTCATGTTAGAGTGTGTTCCCTGCAGGGTCTGTAACAGACACTTCATGTTAGAGTGTGTTCCCTGCAGGGTCTGTAACAGACACTCCATGTTAGAGTGTGTTCCCTGCAGGGTCTGTAACAGACACTCCATGTTAGAGTGTGTTCCCTGTGGGGTCTGTAACAGACACTCCATGTTAGAGCGTGTTCCCTGCAGGGTCTGTAACAGACACTCCATGTTAGAGCGTGTTCCCTGAAGCCAGACCAGAGCTGACTCCCCGTGTGCTGACCTGCCAGCAGGCTCGACCTCAGTGCTCACCGATGGGCCCGGCCTCCACGCCGTGCTCACCGCGGGGGCAGGAGCACCGCACACGGGCCGAGGAGGTGGGAGGGCAGCTGCGGGGCCAGTTTAACATTACGTCCCAGTATTTTTCTCCGCCTTTTCTGGTATGATCCTCTCACGTACGTGTATGGAGCACACAACCATTTTATCTCCATTACTGGCGTGCACTCTGATCACACAGACCTTTCCTCATGATCTCCTGGGCACCCGGGAGTCGACCGGACTCGGTCCCTGTCCCCACAGCCCCCTCCCCGCCCCTTCCCCGCCCAGCCACGCCGAGGCTTTTGCTACGGCCCGTGCCTGCCCTTGCGCAGCAAATGCGAATCGTGGGCTTCCGCGTGCTGAGCTGATTCAATGCGCTGCTGACAGTCAGATGAACGAACATGTGCGTTAAAGCCCCGCTCGTCCGTCACCGACGACGCACTTCCACAGGAGCTGGAGAACACAGGCGGGCGCTCACCTTCCACAGGAGCCGCACGGACCTGTAGCCGTGAGCAGGGGACGGCTCCACCTTATACCAGAAGCTCGGTGCCTTGGACGGTCCTAAAGGAATGACATGCACCTAGTAAATGTTTTTATTGTAACAGAAGCAAAGCCTGGAGGTTACTCCCTCATGTTGTCCTTAACACCCTCACCCTCACCCTCAGCCACGCCCCTCCCTCACGTGGCCCATCTGGGCCGTGAGCTGGGCGGGGGGGGGGGGGACGACCTGAGGAGTCAGGTACATGGCGGCTCCTGTAATCTCAGGACGGTGAGGCCACAGGCATCCCAGGTCTGACTGCTGAAAACAGCCCTGAAAACCCCATTAAGTCCCTCTCATTGTGCTTCAGGCCCCACGTACACACGTGAGACTGTGAGACCAGTCAGAACGGACGGACCAGTGTAGTTCATCCCCGTATCTGGGGTGACTCGTGCAGGAAGACGTAACACAAATGAATTCACGAGACTGTGTGACAGTCACCAACCAGGTGAAAAAGCATTTACAGAACCAAGTGTCAATGCTAGTGGTCAGGCTGTAAAGTCCCTGGAGACCGCCCGATTCAGAAACATTTTATGCTACAAGGGGAACCGGGCTGTCAGCAGAACCTGACAGAAGCTCTGAGTCAAGTCTAAGCGGTGCCGTGCGGACCAAACCCAGAGAGAAGGCCGCCCGAGGCTGGGGAGCTGCTGGCAGGTCCACGGAGGTCCACCCACAAGCAGAACAGCAGAGTGAGGAGCCGACACCCTCAGAGCCACGTCAGGGCTAGAAACGGCTCCCTGCACAAAGCAACCGGAGGCTTCAGTCCCAGGCTCCCGGCTCCTGGCTCCGGGGTCTAGAGCTCTGGACGAAGCACACGTGCTGTTGCCCAGGAAGTCTCGTGCCAGGACGGCTCCTGCGGCTGCGGAGGGTCAGCGGTCGGGGACACCTCCGTACCTGCTGCCCACGCCTCCCACAGCTGCTTTCTCACGGCAGCGCAGACACCATGCCAGGGGGTTGACTTAGGCCAGTGATTCCCAAAGTGGGCGCTACCGCCCCCCGGTGGGCGCTGCAGCGATCCAGGGGGGCGGTGATGGCCACAGGTGCATTTGGGGGCGATGAGTAACTGCTATTAACATTTAAAAAAATTAATTTCCAGGGGCTGAGTAATATTTTTTCTGGAAAGGGGGCGGTAGGCCAAATAAGTTTGGGAACCACTGACTTAGGCTATCAACACGCACACTACAGCTTACAGCTCAACGTCCCTGAAAGTAAAAGTGTTTGAATAAAATGGTCGCTCAGCAGGCAAGGAGGCCTCGGTCACTCAGCCCAGCAGGGCTCCCACGGCCAGGACAGCGCGCCGCGCAGGCCACTCACGGTCCTCATACGTGGTCCCCCGCGCCTCTTCGCTCCAGTCGCTCCAGAAGCCCTGGCCGTCCTCCTTCATGCAGCGCACCCGGAACACGTACTCCGTGAAGGGCCGCAGGTCCTGGACCGTGAAGGAGTAGCGGGTGGACGCTGTGTCTTCAAGAGGAATCTGAAAGCAGAGCAGCCAGCTGACAAAACCCATGGCACTCAGTCTTCAGAATCTAAGTTACTGAAACAGACTAACACGCTAACTCCAGCTCTGGAGAGAGACAAACGCAAGTCAAAAAGCTCTTCGCAGCAGCAGAGTCCGCAGGTTTGGGAAGCACAGACACGTCTACTCTGAACCCTTCCTGCCTCGGTGGGCAAATTTAGAAAGAATGACAGCAGCCAGCACAGCAGCCGGGCGCGAACGAATCAGAATTACACCTCTCTTTCTGTCAGATCGGCAAAAACAGCAACCGGTCTGGGTGTGCCTCGGAACTGCAGTCATTAGCGCCCGTGCCAGGAGACAACGGGAGACGGCGGAGGGAGGTCCCGAGAGGCTGTGGCCACAGGCGAGCGCCGGTACCTGGCTCCAGGCCGCGGTGCCCCGGGCCCGGTACTGGATGTCGTACTTCAGGCCGATGAACTTGTCGATGCTGGAGTTGACCCAGGTCAGCTTCAAGATGCTGGACAGCTCCTCCGAGTTGCTGACGGACAAGTTGTGCGGAGGAGCGGGCTTCACTGGGGAAGGAAATAAACCCTCGTGTCCATCAGCTTCTCTGCAAACTCACACGCCCTCTCCTGCTCTCACCCGGTCACCACGTCCCAATCAGCACACGAGAGAAAGGAACGGCTTCTACACTCTTGTCACTGAGGACATCTGTTCTATCTTTTCAGGCTCAGATGTCGGAGAACAATTAAATACGCGTAACGTACAGAACTTCTAAAAAGAATAAAGCTGGGCTGGACGCACACTGTGGCTACCACCTGGGAGATGCCTGGAAAGTGGACAGACACCAGGAGGTGACAGTCCCTGTGAAACCAGCGGGGACTGAGCGGGGACGACGGGCACTGTGCTTTGTCCACGTCGTGTTTAATGTTGTCGACAACATGAACCAACAACACAAGTGTTTGTTTCTATGCTGACCGAGACCTAGAACTCCCTCAGTCGTAAACCGCGGCGAGTGCGGCGGAGGCTACCTATATTCACAGGGTCGAAGTTGATGTGCTCGGACTCGACCTCGCCCAGGGCGTTCTGCGCCTCCACC
Source organism: Myotis lucifugus (assembly GCF_000147115.1). Taxonomy (NCBI): domain Eukaryota; kingdom Metazoa; phylum Chordata; class Mammalia; order Chiroptera; family Vespertilionidae; genus Myotis; species Myotis lucifugus. The sequence continues at coordinate 7,088 of NW_005875819.1, read as the reverse complement.
CAGACCTCCATGTTGACGAAGTACACGGGCAGGTACTCCACGGTGCACGCAGGGGGGCTGCCGCGCTTCGTCTTACAGTCAGGAAACTTGTCCGTGGGCCTAAATACAAAAACGGGAGGATCAGACATCAAAGGAGAACTGAGAACACGAGCGTGAAAAGGTGGCGTGAAGGGTTTCGTGAGACCCAGGTCATGACAGCGCAGAACACAAAGCTGATTCCAACACGAGTGAAATAAACCAACCGCTGAAAAACAGACTTTCCTAAAAACTAACCTGCTGTTTGTCAAAACACGTTTGATCTGTATCTTAAACACAAAATTATCCTCAAACTTCTGCTGCAGGAGCGTTCCATCTAGTGTGCTACCCTCAGCCCCGGGCCCTCCCCACGGCTCCTCCCATGCTGGGGGCTCAGTGCCACTCCTCTCCTCCCCCGGCACAGTCCACCCCCGGCGGGCACATCTCTCCCGGCGGGCACAGTCCTCCCGGCGGGCACATCTCTCCCGGCAGGCACAGTCCTCCCGGCGGGCACAGTCCTCCCGGCGGGCAGTCCTCCCAGCGGGCAGTCCTCCCCCGGCACAGTCCTCCCAGCCAGCACCGCCCTCCCGGCCGGGGGCTCCTGCGCAGGGAGCACAGGGAGGGGCGGGACAGGATTCGTGTCACCCAGCAGTGCCGGCCCCGCCAGTCAGGCCAGGTGGCCGCTCTCGGACCTCTGTCACCAGAGGAAGTTTCAGGTGGTTGTTCCGCCTTCACTCACATGTTTACATGGGGCATCAATTAAGAGCATGTCTACATGCACGTTCTCTTTTAAAATAAAAAGGATAAACCCAAACTGAGGAACCTGAACGCTAACTGAAAATGTGATGACCGCGTTCAGGTGTTTTCAATTATATTTGGGTGCAACAGTGGGACGTAGTTTTTTTTAAGTGTCCTTATCTTTTAGAAAAATGACTAGAATACTTATGGATGAGATGACATGACGCCTGAGATTCCTCTCAGACCAGCTTGTCAGGGGGGCGGGGGGTAGGGGGGACACAAAATACAAGCTGTGAGCTGACCATCACTGAGGCCAGACCATGGCACACAGGGACTCAGCATCCTCTTCTTCCCACTTTTATGTTTCAGATGTTCAACATTTCAGGTTAAATAAAATGTTTTAAGTTTGCAGTTAACGTCACTACCCGACAAAATAAACCCCCAGCACCTGGTCAGCGCGATACATTCAGGACACAAGGAACGCCAACGACTTGCCATTCAGATTTGAGGGTGAAGTTTGTCTCCAGATACGTCTCCCGCCCCGGGTCCCACCGACAGGTCATTCTCTTCCCTTCGTTCACGATGCAGCTCAAGTTCTTAGGTTTTTCTGGAGGCACTAAAGGGGACAAGGGAGAACTTTCAAAAAGCTTTACATCCACAAACATGCAATTCATGTCCTGCCCAAGAAGTTTACCCCCTCAACTACGTAGGAGAAAGTGCCCACGCAAAAGTGTGGACATAGCGAGACTGGTGCCCGGAAAATTAATTCCTTTCTATTTAAACGCGGACTTCTTTCTAGATAGTAACACCCCTTTTCTAGCATAACCATCAGTGACTAGTGTGCTCATATTCAGTTTTCACACCGAACCAACGTTCATTTATGACTGAATAACAGCATCCTCCACTCAGTGCCGTGTACAGAGGGCGTCTGCATATTAGTCAGAGGAAACCAAGTGGAAACCGTGATTCATCTCTGTCCTCTTCCTGCTGCCGTTCTGACCTCTGCTGGGAGCAGAGCACACGGCAGCACAGCTCGGGGTGACAGCTCTGGTCCTGGCTCGGTCCTGCCCGCGAATCTGCTTTGACACAGAAAGACTTTCTCCCGCATTTACTCCCCTTCTCGGGGCTGCTTAGCGCGCAATTCCTTAGAGATTAAGGCACCAAGTAACTGCAAGTAACTCTGATCAATTCACAGATTTCAGTCCAACAATTCTTTTGGGGGGAGGGGCGTCTCATGTCAAAAGACTTTTCTATAAAACGGACAGATCCTTGGCTTTCAGGGAAAAGGTACAACTCTGTTTCTGAGGTTTGTCTGCATATTAGAGGTGAAACTGTAGTTCCACTTCTAAGCTTATTTTTAAAAACAAATGTGTCCAAAAGCCACTGGCCCAGCGAGTCCCTGCAGGTCCTGGAGAGGAACACACGACCCTGAAAACGCAATTCACAGTCACAGCCGAGCCTGGAGGGGACTCGGGAACTTACGGCCGGAAACGATGCTGATCCCATACACGTTCTGATCGATCCCGAACGTGCGGATGTTGCAGGTGAGCTGGGTGTTTAACAGGGAGAAGTCTGGGAAGGTGACGCTCGACGCCGTGCTGTTGATGACAGTGTACTGCTCGAGAGGCACCGTCACGTGGTTTGTCTTCCAGAAGATGTGGTCAGCGGTGACGTGTAAATAATCCATACATTTCTCCGTGAGCACACAGACCGCAGTGAAATTAGAACCAAGCTGCACAACCGGAGACTCGGGGTCGATATAGCCGCAAACATCCAGAAGGTCCCCTGGAAAGAACAGAGGAACATGTGGGCGTGGACTGCGTTTTACTGGCCGTGGCCTGGCCTGTTGCACGTGCCTCCCACAGGCCCCAGCGCGGGTGGCATCGGTCCCTTGAACCCTCCAGCTGGTGAAACTGCGCCTGTGGGGACTGAGCCGCCCTGTGACCTGGGCCAGTCCTGCTCCCTAACCCACACTTCACTCCCGAGGAAACCCCTCCGAACGCTTCCTTGAAATTAAGGGAACAGCAAAGATAAGGTTAATTTAGAGAATTAAAGAACAAGATGTAACCAAAGAGTTGACGATTTTTCTCCACACAGAACAGGAGAAAAACGAGAAACGGGCAAGTGTTCAAGCTTTCAGAGAGAAACACGGGCTCGTTAGAACGAGCCCGTTCCACCTCAGCCCCGTTCTCACAGGCCGCCAGCTCCTGCAGACGGAACTGCAGAAGCGATTTCATTTAAAAGGGCACTGACACCGCGAGCTGGGTGTCCGAGGGGGAGATGGGAATGTGGGGTGGAACACGCAGCAGCAGCAGAAGAGGGAACACGAGGGAACCCGGCCTTCGGCTGCTGCAGGTTCGAACGGGTCAAGGCTGAGCTGGCTGCTGACTCGGGGTCGGAGGGGCGGGCGGTCCTTCCAGGGCAGCCGCCCTCCTCCCACCTCAGGTCTGCGGTGCCTACGCCTGCCCTGCCACCCCGTGTGCCACGTGACCTCAAGGCCGGGCCATGAAAACATACAACTTCCAACCAAGCGCTCCTCTCCTCCTGGCCTGCCCTGGAGCCCAGCCGGAGGCGAGGTGCCAAGGCCCATGGAGAGACGTGTGGGTGCCCTGGTGACAGCCCCGCCAAGGCCTCGCTCGCAGCATCAGGCAGAGCCTTTGCACGGGGAGGCCCCAGGAATCGTGTGAAGGCGAATCCGCCTGGCCGGGCCTGGCTGTCCTCCTGTCCCACGAAAACCACCAGGAAGAACCGTTTCTGTCCTTTTAGGCCACGAAGTCTTGGAGTAATTTGCAAGGCAGCAACATTTTACTTTATGTTATTATTTTTATTTCAGAGGGGAAGGGAGAGAGAGAGAGAGAGGGAAACATCAATGATGAGAGCGAGTCACTGATCACTGCCTCCTGCACGCCCCTCCTGGGGATCAGCCCACAGCCCGGGCATCGAACGTGACCTCCTGGCTCTCAGGCCCAGCTCCCTCTGTGGGGAAGGACAGTGGGGCTCCCCCACCCCAGTCGGGCGCGGATGGCTAACTTTTGTTCTGCACTATGTTCCATGAGACAAGTTCAACGATTACACGCCTGGACATCACGGTCATGTCAAACATTAACGGTTTGTAAACATTTGTCCCTGACTCTGCACTGTCTCCCTGTGGACAAGCAGCGGCCGGCGGCCAGCGCGCAGACAGGCACTGCTGTGGCCATGGAGGCTCTGCGCCCAGCAACCCTCCCAGCGCCAGTCCCCCCGCTGCCCAGTGGCCTCATATCAGGCGAAGCGCTGACAGCCAGCAGGTCTCCTGGTCCTTTATTTAAAACGCAACCTCCCTTCCCCACCGACAGCCATGGTCACTAAGCTACACAGCATCCCACTTCTCACCATCACCGAGACAACCTTCTCTCAGCATCGACTCCAGAGAGAATGAGTGTGGAGCCGGCGCTGTCACTGTATCCTATGAATGGAACAAGCGGACCCTGGGGCGGGAGGGAGGCCCTGAGGAACCTTACCCAGGCACGTGGCGGTGAGGAGCAGCAGCAGGGTGGGCAGCGTCTGCGTCCGCAGGGCCGACATCTTGCGGGGACAAGTCTGCAGGAGGCACAGGAACGTCGCGGCTCACACTTCCCTTCGTGGCATTTCCAGCGGCTCCGCTCCGGAGGCTGCTCTACAGAAAGGGGTGCGTTCTCAGGGGTGTAGAACGGAGCCAGTCTCCCGAGGGCTTCTGTGCATCCCACGCGGTTACGGCCACATCAATGCGGCGCCAGCCCGGCCAGTGTGGCTCAGAGGGTGAGCACTGACCCCGGCTCCCAGAGGTTACCTCTTCGCTTCCCGGTCAGGGCACAGGCCTGGGCTGCAGGCTCGATCCCCAGTGGGGGGCCTGCAGGGGCAGCCGATTAATTATGCTTCTCTCTCATCAATGTTTCTATCTCTCTCTCTCCCTTACTCTCCCCCTAAAAAATCAGTAAGAATATATTTAAAAATACAACTGGAAACAGTTTCACTTTAAGGGGAATGAGAAGGCGCTGTTTCTCCTTTAGTGAGTCCTGAGATGGAGCACTTAGACAGACAAGTGTCTGCAGGGCAAAACGCACCAAACCACCTCCAGTCACTGCACCATGGGGAAGAGTCTCGCTCACAGCATGACCACCAACACCCCTGACGCACGAACCACTGAAAATCCCCACACGCAGGGAAAAACCGGCTGGTGAGCTGAAGAGGCAACTCACAGAAAAGGACACACAAGTCACTCAAACAGGGGAGATGACACTTGACCCGTCACAGCGGGAGAGACCAGCGACCCCTCAGGACGCTCTGGAGAGCAGCTCGCAGCCCTGCACCAGCAGAGCTCAGCGCCAGACCCCGACTGCCAGGCCCAGCACCGCCCCCCCCCTCCCCCGCCAGGAGGGAGCGAGGGCCCCTCCCAGCCCATCCGAGGCTCTGTGCCCGGGCACTGAGTGGCTGCGATGAGATCAGCCGCAGGCCCTTCCACACCGGCCGGTCTTACGACACAGAAGGAGGCGGGAGCTAACCGGGCACCGCGCACCGAGGACACAGCCAGGCGCGCGCGGTCGGGTCAGAGGGCGTCTGGAGGGAGGACCGGGCGCGTCCTGGGCTGCGGGCATGTTCTCTGTCGCACTGATGGTGGTGAAAGTCACGAGCTGCACACTTGCGGCGTGTGGACGTGTAAGTGGCCCTCAGTGAAAGTGGTGAGCCAACGACGACGCAGGCCCGACACCACCCTCCCCTCGTGTGGGTGAGACGGACCTGAGTGACGCCGGGGCACGGGGACGGTGACTCAGCCTCGCAGGGCCACCGGGCCGCTGGCGCCGCCTTCCCACAGCCGGACGAACGTCACGGTTTGTTACTCAAAACAACACCTGCCCAACAAGGGGATGGGCAGCCGAGAGCAGTTCAGCGGCACCGACCAGGCTGGAGCACAGACGCCTGAGCCTGACGATTCGACTTCTCGAATTTCACCCGACAGATGTGAGCAAACAACACGCGGACCAGTTTCTCACGACAGCGCTGCTTTCACAGGGAGAGACTGGAGCGACCGGAAGTCCTGCAGGGGCCCCGTGAAGTCACGGCACACCCAGCCCAGGGCACACGCAGCCACAGGAAAGGGCCTTCACACGCAGGCGTGTCAGCGCTCACAACACATGAAGTCACGGCAGACCCGGCCCAGGGCAGACCCGGCCCAGGGCAGACCCGGCCCAGGGCATACCCGTCCCAGGGCAGACCCGGCCCAGGGCAGACCCGTCCCAGTGCAGGGCAGACCCGGCCCAGGGCAGACCCGGCCCAGGGCAGACCCGGCCCAGGGCAGACCCGGCACAGGGCAGACCCGGGCCAGGGCAGACCCGTCTCAGGGCAGACCCGGCCCAGGGCAGACCCGGCCCAGGGCAGACCCGGCCCAGGGCAGACCCGGCCCAGGGCAGACCCGGCCCAGGGCAGACCCGGCCCAGGGCAGACGTTCTCTCCCAATGAAACGATGCCTCTGGCCTCAGCTCCCCAGCGCTGCGTCCACAGGAGGGGCGCCCCGGCCATCGCACCCGCCACGCAACGGGCCTCCCTCGCACAAAACTACTGGACCACGAGCGGCTCTGACCGCCAGGTGAAGGCAGAGGCCATTTCCCTCCACCTGCTTCCCTCCTTCCTCCCATGGGAACCAGCCCCACATGAGAAACCCCACCTCACACGTGTTCCTGGAACCGCAGACATGTGAGCAGGTGGCCGGGAGTCCCGCCCCCGCCCCCCAGCGCTGTCCCCGCGACAGAGGGGCTCCCTGGGGCTGCGGGGACGGTGGCCTTCCTGTGGGCGGGCGCTCTTCCGAAAAGGACCGTGGGTGCTGCAGAGCCACCACGCTCCCCTGAGCAGCGACATGCTCTCCACTTCTGAACGGACGGCCATCGGGATGTGAGGGGACGAAGGGACAGCTCTCAGCAACGTGACGCCACCGTCCACCCCGACAGGGGGACATGCAGCACCCTAACACATCCCCGGGGGCAGTGCACCCACTGCGTGCGTTGGGACCTGCTGTACAGGGATGAGCCGCCAGGACTCTGCTCATTTCTCCTGCGTGCACCCTGGGATGGCGAATGTCCATCTGGAATGGGCCATGAAGCGCCCCTCTCCGCCTCCCCTGCAGGTCGTCTCTGTAATATAACCACGGCTGGGCGGCACACGCGGCTTCGAGACCCGCTCAGCTCCTCGGCAGCTGCTCTGAAGTTGAAGTGTCCTCCTGAAGCCCGGGCAGGTCTGGCCAGACTCGGGGTCCAGGCCTGGTGGGGGACTGGAGACACGGACCACGGACGGATAAGCCATCGAAAACTCTTTTAAAAGGGGGT
>NW_005875818.1:0-11175 GCF_000147115.1 Myotis lucifugus | reverse complement strand
CCTTTTTTTGGTCATTTTCATATGTGTCATCTGTAAACAGTGTGTCTGATTTTATTTTGAAATCTTAATGTCTTTATCTGGTTTTAGTATTAGAGTAATGGTGGTCATACAAAATGTGTAGGAAGTATTCTTTCTGATTCTTTTATCTGGAAGATATTATGAAGAATTGGTATTATTTCTAACTTCAGTGTTTGATACAAGTCACCAGTCAAACCATTTGGTCCTGGTGTTTTCTTTGAGGAAGGTTATCAATCATTGATTTTTAAAAAATAGAGGTAGTCCTATTCATATTATCAATTTCTCCTTGTGTGGGTTTTCTTAGTTTGTGTCTACTTTTAAAAATTGGTCCATTTCCTCTAAGTTATCAAATTTATAGTCAATAAGATGTGCATAGTATTTCTTTCTTTTTATTATGGGGGATCGGTATCGATGATTCCTTCCATTTCTGCTATTTGTAATTTGTGTCCTCTCTCTATTTTTTTCCTGGTTAGTCTGGTAATTAATTTGTACATGGTGACTTCCTTTCAAAGAGCAGGGTATGGAAGGGGAAGAGGATAATTTTGCAGTTGGAGAAAACTGATGAACAAACACCACCTCAGCCAGTGTTCAAGGTCATTATCAATAGTGATAAGTCACTATGATAATATGTACTTAATATATATATAACATCAATGAGAGAGAATCATTGATTGGCTGCCTCCTGCATCTCCCCCACTGGGCATCAAGCCTGCAACCTGGGCATTTGCCCTGACCGGGAATCGAACTGTGACCTCTTGGTTCATAGTTCGATGCTCAACCACTGGCCCATGTGGGCGGGCTATGTACTCGATATATTTTGATGGGAACCCTCTTTGCCTCCGTGGTCTTCTTTTCCCAAAACCTATAATTCCAGTCTAATAATAAGACTAACATCCAACAAATTAAAAAAAAATTGTGGAAAGCTGGACATGATGTATCATGTAATAAAAACTGAGATAATTGGGTCTCTGGTGTGAGGTCTTATGTTAATCTTGCTAAGGGCTGGGTTTTGTTTTATGTTAATTGTTCCTGTGGGTGTCAGAAACTTCTAATTTCCCTAGTGTTCTTGTCTCCTTTGAGCTTCCCTAAGGATTCTTTCATAGACAGTCTGCAGCTTTCCTCTGCAGTGCACTGTCATTATCCCAAAACCCTGTTAGTGTCATGGTAAATGCTGGGGGAGAAGAAGCATTTCTAATCTTATAATCAATTTTCCATCTTCTAGTGGATGTATGTATGTGTTATCAAACCCCAATGTTAATTCCCTTCACCTGTGCGCACGCGCTGAAAAACATGCACAAGCAGGAGTTTACAGCCAAGAAAGAAAGTAAGTTATTATCAGAGGATTGGCCAATCCGTAGTGTGGGATCTCATGCTCCAAAAGACCCAACTCCTCAGTGGCATGTGGGTGACCGATTATATAGGGCAAAATCTAAAGATACCCTGGGTTAGGGCTTGGGGTCCTGCTGGGAGCTGATTGGTTGGAGGTGAAGTAGTAAATCATGTCTTCAGGTCTTCAGGACAGCTCTCAGGTCTGCTCTGGCTTCCCTCTGTCTGATTTTATGGAAAAACAAAAAACAAAAAAACAGGAGGTCATTACAACTTAGGGCTCAAGAGCTGAAACATAACTTAAGTCATGTTATCTTTAGCCTGCCAGAGGTCCAGACCTGTGATCTTCAGGCAGGGCCTGGCTCTTGTCTTCTGCCCCCTCTGAGGTTGCTGGTTATCCAGGGAAAAAGACTAGGCCCCCTAGAAGTGCATAGCTCACACTCAGACTGCAGAGCAATTAATCAAAATTACCCTTTAATTGTTCCAACCAGTTTATAGCTCTAGTGGCTTCTAATTCAGATAAGCAGATATTGGGTATGACTCCATGGATTCCCCTGTTTCCCCAGATTTTGGGGTGGTGGTCTGTTCACATCTCAGAGCTCTAACATGTCCAAGAAAAAATGATTGCTTTTTAGCTTGTTCATTTTTCTCTGTGACAAGGACACGAGTGATGACTTTCAAACTTTACATGTTCACCTGGAAAACAAGTTTTAAATGTAAATTTTGAGGATTACATTTTATTTTATTTATTTATTTATTTATTTTTAAAAATATATTTTATTGATTTTTACAGAGAGGAAGGGAGAGAGATAGAGAGTTAGAAACATCCATGAGAGAGAAACCTCGATCAGCTGCCTCCCTGCACATCTCCCCACAACCCAGGTACATGCCCTTGACCGGAATCGAACCTGGGACCTTTCAGTCCGCAGGCCGACGCTCTATCCACTGAGCCAAACCGGTTTCGGCGAGGATTACATTTTAATTTTTATGATCCCTAGTTACTTTTTTCCCCCAAAGCTTCCTGATATATATTTTTAAATATATTTTATTGATTTTTTATTTTTTTTACAGAGAGGAAAGGGAAAGGGATAGAGAGTTAGAAACATCGATGAGAGAGAAACATCGATCAGCTGCCTCCTGCACACCCTCTACTGGGGATGTTGCCCGCAACCAAAGTACATGCCCTTGACTGGAATCGAACCTGGGACCCTCCAGTCCACAAGCCGACACTCTATCCACTGAGCCAAACCAAACTGGTTAGGGCCCCAGTTACTTTTTTTAATGTAATATCCTCAAGAACATTTAGAATTCAGAGCAAATATACACAGATTGTAAAATAAGTAAAAGTTATCTTGATTTGTTGGGTGTTAGTTCTTCCATTGGTACACTGACTTGTCTCCCTTTGAGTTATGGTTTCTCTTCAAATGCTTGGTTATATTTGCCATTTACAGTTCCAGTTCTCCTTTATGTGGATTCAGACTCTGACTGCAGAAGCCTGTTTTTGGAGTCCCTGGGAGTGTGGCAGGTTATTCTACTGAAGTGGTTGTGCCTAATGCTCTGTATTGGTGGCAAAGAACCTCTGTTCCTTCTGGGATAGCCAGCCACCTAAGCCATTGTCCCACTTGTCATTCCCAGTGGTAAAATTCCAGGTCAGAAACAGCATAAGAGAAGGTTCTAACCAGCCTCCTGCTTTAAAAAAAAAGTGTTCTCACTTAAGCACCCTGATGATTTCCCCAGAGCCCTCTCATTTTCTTTAGCTTAATCAAATCTGATTGTGAACAACCCCTGCAATTACACCTCCAGTTCTAACCATCTTTTTCTACATCTTTTGGTCTGGTCTGTGATCTCCTCACTTTCATCCAACTGATCTATGTTCTTCTTTTTAGAAAGCCTCCAACATTTTTAGTTTGCTGGTTACTTGCTCTTATTTTCCAGTCTTAATAAGTCAAAAATTATACTATGACAATTTGGGAATCACTCAGGTCATCTTTCTCAAACTAGTCTCTCACACCACATATTTATTAGAATTATAGCCCAATTAAACTTCCAACTTCAAGAGAGAAAGAAACAGTCTTCATGCCCGTCTGTCTCCCCATCTAGGAACACAGTCTTACACTTAGCAGATCTTCATTAAACTTTGCGCCGATTAATAAATATATGAGTAATTAAATAATTAAAATGTAGATAACAGCTATGCTCTAACCTGTTTGGGGGTCACAATTATTCAAAAATTACATTTTTAATTAATGGGGATCTCTCTCTTTTTTTTTTAAATTTGACATTCAGTGAATTGGGGGAAGAAAAAGACAAGTCTAGAGAGGCAAAGAGTTTTTATTTCTGACCGCATTGCCCAGAAAAGAATCTTCCCATATGTTCTCTGACATCTCCATTCCTCTCCCTCACCACACTGCTCCTATGGCACTATGCTCATCACATTTCTTTTTGGGGTTTTTTTGCTGCCTTGCCTTATACAAGACTTCATTTCTCTTCCTCTGGGTCAGAGGCAGCTATTTTCAATCTGAATAGGCTGGCTGCTCATCCAGCCCCACTCAATCACGGGCGTAGGAAGCAAAGTGTGTGCATTGCACCGGCTGCTGTGTTTTGTTTAATTTATTTCTATACTAGATGATCTTCAATAATCTGGGAGTTGCCCTCATTACCATATTCTTTAGTCTGTGGGGGGAAAAAACAATAGAGTCCAAAGGTATTTTTCCCCAATCTAAGTATCTATTAATAATATGAGAAATTACACAGATATTCTTCCTTTCAAGTGAAGCCTTTCTGAAGTGATTCATGAAATTTCATTTGACTAATCCAAATTCATAAATTACTTTCCTTGCTGTTAAACTTCATCAATTCTAGCAATCTTTACCCAACCCATTAAATACATTGTCAGAGGATCAGTGATATTCTGAATAAATTTTGACTTAGGACCAGTAGCTTAGTCTATGGTTGAAATATCTACTTTCAAGACTTTAATATCTTAAAGCATTAAAAGATGCAGTAACCCAAATATGGAATCATTACTAATATTATCATTGTTGTTATGATTTTTAAAAATTAAAATAAAATTTACATTAACCTTAAAAAAATAGAAAACTTGGAATCAAGAAATTGATGAGTATTTCTGGCTCTGATGAATTACTTTAGAAAAGTTGAGTAATATTTCTTATCCTGTTTTGATCTATATTAGCTTAAAAAGGTTTTATCTATTGCATTAATTTATTATGATTATGCCCACATACTTAAGGGATTGAAGGTTTAAGTTAAAATACATTTATATTGTCCAATACTAGCCATTTACCCATGAAAAGCAATCTGTTACATTGGAGGAGGGAACAAGAAGCTAGGTATCATACTCAGTGAAAGCAGTCACATTGGATGATATAGCAAATTTCTCCTATTTTGTTAGTTGATTAAGTCAAGAAATTTCTTAATGGTAAATGAAAAGGTCATTGCAAATCTCATATTTTTGCTATTCTATTATGATCAAACCACTGAAAATAGTTTTTTAAATATATTTTTATTTATTTCAGAGAGGAAGAGAGAATTAGAAACATCAATGATGAGAAAGAATCATTGATTGGCTGCCTTCTGCACACCCCACACTGGGGATTGAGCCCACAGCCTGGGCATGTGCCCTTGACCGAAATCAAACCTGGGATCCTTCAGTCCGCAGGCCAACACTCTAACCACTGAGCAAAACCAGCTAGGACCTGAAAATATTTTGAAATATCCACTGCCCCTGTAGAAAGTTTATGGAAAATGCTCATAATATGTCTTCACTGACAAAAGCAACCCAGAACCTGCAACAAACCAATTTATCATTTGGGGTCATTTAAGATAGATACAACCTATAGAGAATTTTTAAAAAATTAAAAACATGAATAATATCACTGAGGGTGAATGGAATCTGTTTGGCTCTGAGCTACCACCACTAGAATTAACAGAAATTATTGTTTTTCTCCTGCAGTGGAATACGGCAGGGCATGTGGGAGTTGTTAAAATGGTCCAGTTGGACCTGTTTCATTGGTTCCCATCTTGACACCTACTGGCCTTATCCATTAATGCAACTCAAGGACCTTAAACAGGAGCTGAGTCTCTTCAGTCTTCAAATCTTAGTCATGCTAGACTCTGGGACTTTACTGGCTACATCTAGGAGAAAAAATGGAAATTTCCTCTTCATTACTAAAATTATTAATGATTTTTGTCTGAGCAAGCCTTAATGTTTTATTTTTCTATATCTTTAGTGAACTGTCAGAAGGCAGATAGATGATTGTTAGAAGCAAAAGAATCCCACTAAAAATAAGCTTTCAGAACTCACTTCAGGTATCTTGCCAATCACTTTTCTGGATAAGTCCCTTTGTCCCCTTGTTTGATAGGAGTTTTCATCCATGTCCTGGGTACTTCATTATCAGCCCTAACATTTTCCCCAGGGTTCTTTGGGTCATCATCTGAGCAACACTTTCTAGGCCCAGAATTTAGAAAATGGTTGGACAGATTAGGCCTCACCCCATACCACCCCAACCCCCAGACTGCACTGCATAGTAAGGCAGAACTTTTCAAGTACAGTGTGAGCTTGCTAACAATCCCATGGACCAAAAAAATGAACTCACTCTAATGATTTGTAAACTTGCTATAAAACTTCAGAATATTTCAAGCTTTTGGAAAAATACTTCAGATATTTCTTTCCAGTTGCTTTTCCTCCATATCAATTCCTGGAGTTAAATACAACCTTCTCTTTTTACTCTTCACAATCAAGTCCCAATTTAGAAGTCTGATTTTTATAGTATCGTGATTATAACACTATAGCTAGGTAAATGTCTAGATAAATAGATGTAGATATATTGCAAATATAGATATATTTAAAACATCTCTTGCCACAGCAAGCAACTCCTTAAGGGATAGCCAGATAAATGGAATCTTAAGATTTCCCTCATTTGCATATCATGGCAGGTGGAACTCTTAGGCCTACAGCCCCCTCTACTGGGTGGATTTTCCCAATTTATTATTTATACCTGAAGCAGGAGGAGTTTGTCAACCTTTTCTGAGTGCTCTTGATTACACTCTAAATTAACTCAAAATCCTATTCCTCTTTTAACTTAACCCTATGTGAATTCAAGCTTTTAATGGACATGGATTCACTTTCAAACTAAACTTTGCCTTCACCAATCTGAAGATTTGATGAGTCTGAAGTCCATGCTTTTAAATTAATTAAACAAGGAAGCCATTCCAGTGGTTCTCAACCTTCCTAATGTCGCAACCCTTTAATACAGTTCCTCATGTTGTGGTGACCCCCAACCATAAAATTATTTTCGTTGCTACTTCATAACTATAATTTTGCTACTGTTATGAATCGTAATGTAAATATCTGATATGCTATATGTGTTTTCCAATGGTCGCGACCCACGGGTTGAGAACCGCTGCAAATGGCTCTGATGCTACAGTGTCCTATGCAAAACAAAATCTAAGCCTGAAGGCTTCAAGATTACAGAGATGAAACCTAGGGATAACCTATCACAAAAAACCACCTAGGCTTTAAGCTGTAGCCAATGAATAATTTTATTACTTTGCATCAGCCTTTCCTCTATACAAGTGTCTCCCTGAACTTTCATTGGTGGAATGCTCCTAATGACTTCCAGTTTGGTACTTCCCTATTTGAATCAATTTTTTTCTAAATTTACATCCCTCAGTTTACCTTTGAACAGTGCTCACCATAGAGATACTAGTAGATATTGTATTTATCTTTTTCCCTCTGCGGATACAGAGAAAGCTGAGAGGTATTTTGTTTGATATATTGTCCCACTTGACTTTTGTATATGTTTTAAAAACAAACAACAATGGAATGCATTGATGCATTGGGGTAGACGGCTTTTATAATTTGTTTTCTGAAGTGACTTCATAGACCAAATATTATCCTTCTTTTAAAAAGAAGAAACCAAGTTCCTCAAATCTACTTCTAGGCACTTCACACAATCTGGTCTAAGAAAAGTCTTGATAGTGATGTTCTTCTTTGGGTCTTTGACCTGTTATAGCAACATGGTTTTAGCCAACTCTCCCAGGAAAAATAAAGAAAATTCTGTTCGCAGTCCTCATAGGTAACCATGAGCTTTCCGAGTATGAGAGCACTGCCATGCTGGGAGGCCTTTGTTTTGCAGTGAGAGGAGGCCTGGCTGAGTAGAAGAGTTGGGGAATACTACATTTCCTTCTTTCTTGAGGGTAGAAGGGTAGATAAGACAAAAATGAAAATGAAAAGAAATGATCAATTTTAGGCTCTTAGGTAAATATTAAACTACTAGAGGCCCAGTGCATGAATTTGTGCACAGGTGGGGTTCAGCCAGCCTGGCCCCAGTCAGGGTGGATTGGGGCATGGCCTATCAGGAGGAGGAGACGGTGGGAGGTTGGCCGGCCAGCCCACCCTGATCATGGCCAATCAGGGCCAGGCTGGCTGGCGGACAGGGCTGTGGGCAATTGACTGGCAGGCCCCACGCCTGATTCAGGTGGGGGGCCAATTGGAGGCGGGGCCAGCCGTGGGGAGGGGCTGTGGGTGGTAGGCCAGCTGGCCCTGTCCCCAAATGGGGGGGTCGATAGGGGATCAGCAGCTGAGGGAGGGGCCGTGGGAGGTTGGCCAGCCAACCCTACCCTCAATTGGTGTCGGGGGGGCTGATTTGGGACAGAGCTGGCTGGGGAGAGGGGCCGCAGGCCGATCGGGGTGGTGGGGGCTGATTGGGGGTGGGTTCAGCCGTTGGGAGAAGTTGTGTGTGGTGGATCGGCTGGCTCCACTCCCTAATGGGGTTTGGGGGCCGATCAGGGGCCAGCAGCTTGGGGGAGGGGCCATGGGTGGTTGGATGGACAGCCTTGCCCCTGATTGGGTTGGGGGGGGGGCGATCTAGGGTGGGGCTGGGTGGGGGGAGAGGCTGCAGGAGGTTGGCCAGCTGGCCCCACCCCCTGATTGGGCCGGTTCTCCACAGTGGGCGTCATAGCAACTGGTCATTCTGGTCGTTTCGGAGTTATGGTCGCTGGCTTTTTAGATAGATAGATAGATAGATAGATAGATAGATAGATAGATAGATAGATAAGTTTCAGAAGTGTGGACTGTATGTGTGTGGTACACACACATAATTGTGCACTGATTTTAAAAATAAATAGGCAAATGGTACACACATGCATATAGAAATTATGTCACGCAATATCAGTTATGTCTTGTAGATAGTTGTTACCAACAATGGTCTCAATTATCATGATTTGTCATCATCATGATCATAGTTGACATTTATTAGTCATAATGAATGCTAACTCGTTATTGTTCTTTGCAGGCAATAGCCATGTTAGAAATCAATTTTAAGTGTTAGAGGTCTTACAGACTGCTTGAGGAAGTACATTTTGGTTGTGTCCTTGAGTTGATATCAGTACACAAGAAAATAGATACTCCCAATATGAATATAGAGCTTGAAGTAGCTTTCAGCTCAGTTCCATGCTACATAGACAGTTTATTTGAAGTTTCTAGAAAAAGCCAGGAAAAAGCCAAGCTGTAGGATAAGAGTTTTAAAGACAAACTTTTTCTTCCCTTTCTGCCTTCATCCCTCATACTTTGCTCCCCACACACTTCTTCCTTCCTTTCTGTATCCAAGACAAGGCACTATTTAAACCTGTGATCCATGTCGGCATAAGGACCTCCACACATGTAGAGAATTTTCTAAAAATTATTTTTAGCTAAAAAGAGGATACACCTGAAAGCAAGATCTCAACAGACTGAGATAAATGCTTCAGAGAATAACTGTTTTCAGTTTCTTTTTATGCATTTGTGATTAAGGAAGGAAAGGTAAGGCGATTTATATGAAAGTAGGAGGAAACCATCAGGGACTGGAATACAGGGGAGTTAAGATTATGTGCTCTCTTGGGGGTGGATTAGGCATATTTCAAAGGTGAGTTAACCTAGATGCACAGAAACAATAAACAGGGTTTGTTTAAAGTAAAGATAAACCTTAAAAAAATAAAGCTTATAAGCCTGGGCATGACTACCCACCATGACCTGCCCAGTTAGAAATTTATGATCAGATCACCCTGTGAGGTTACTCTCCATAGAACCCCTTCTTCCATCACAACCTTCTCTATAATCTTTGGCTGGTACCCTGTTTGGTTTTAGGTGGGTGCTTCTCTAATTTGTTCTTGAATTGTTTGCTGTAAACTGGGAGCCATATCTGAAGGCAAAAGGCCTCCCTGTTCATACAGTATATACAAAGGGACCAAGAATATGAAGCTAGTTGTGTAGGCAGCATAAAGCAGATGACGACATGGCCTGAACATCTCTTTAGGAGTTAGGGATTAGTGTTAAAATCTTTACTGAGTCAGGGCAGAGGTGTTTCAGTCTTTATCTTTTTCTGATTCTCATTAGAATTAGATTTCCTTAAGTTAATGATACTATCCTGGGAGCTTCTAGGAAAGCATGTATTATAGTGGCCCAGGATTAATATATTATAGTGGGGCCTTGACTTACGAGTTTAATTTGTTCTGTGACGGAGCTCGTAACTCAAATTACTCGTATGTCAAATCAAAAAGTGAACGAGTGAGACACATGATGCTGGGCTGATGTTGTGGCGTTCACTGTGACGTTCGCTGTGCCAACTAGTGGTGGGGTATCTGAAGCTGGCTCATAACCCGAATTTTTAAGCTCGCAACTCAAAGCAAAAATCGGCCGAGAGACAGCTCGTATCTCGAAAAACTCATTAGTCGGGACACTCGTAAGTCAAGGCCCCACTGCAGCTCCCACAGCCCTCTCAGCCTGAGGGTCTTTATAGAGAACACCAGCTTCCTCTGACACACGGGTTCCTTTGCTTATCAAAATCAACTTTCAGGAGGAAAGACAAAGGTAATTGTCTTGGATGTGACAATGACTGAGAGCTGATAATTAATCTTATATGTGCATTTTAATAGATCGCTTTTTTAACAAAGGGATAAGAACTTTTATCTGGAGTTTTGGAGAGTTTATGAGGGGCTTATGTAGATGGGGCATGGATTCTTTCTGGCCCCCTCTCCTTGCCCTACTCCCTCCCCACTGAATTCATATTAAATAGACATCTATCAGTAATGCAGACAACTGCATTTAAATTCTGGTTCAGACATTTGCTAGAAATATGGCTTAGGGCAATTTATTTACTTTATCTCTGAATTTGACTTTGCTTACCTGTAAAATTAGTAAGGACTAAGTTAAGTACTATATAAGATGTTCTATCTAATCCCATATGTCTTCATTATGTATGAAAAGTATCTGTTTTCCAGAAATGAATTGAACGATTCTCATTTTCACTCTGCTGCCAAAATAAAACTGCGCCTACAACCATTTATTCACTCCCCGCTCGCATGTGCTGAATATTTTCAACATATGTTTCCATTAACTATTGCGAGAAATGCAAAGCAAGTAAGATTTGGGATCATATGCATGACTGACAGTAAGAGAAGGTCCTTATACTTAGATTATTATTAAATTATTATATTATTAAACTATAACTTAAACCATCATTTTAAAGGGCCATTGATAAGACAGTGTGATAGGAGCAGAATAATCATTTAGAGAAGTCAACCAGAGATGGCGGGATAAAGGGGTAAAATAAGAAAACTACAAAGGCAGTAGAAGAAAGCCAAAGAGCCCAAGAGATGGTGAAGCGTGAGGACACGGCAGATCTTTGTAGGACTCCATGACAAAATCAGGTTTGAGTGTCTAGGTGGCAGGAAGCACGACCTGGGAGGCTATGCCTGCTGTGGAAAATCAGGACTTATGTTAAGGAACAGAGAAAGGATAAACGTTGTTTTCCTACTTTCTCAGAATGTCCT
>NW_005875817.1:5688-11528 GCF_000147115.1 Myotis lucifugus | reverse complement strand
CCCCCCCCCCAGGACCTCGGCAGGGTCAGAGACAAGAGGTCCTGCAACAGGACACCTGAAGGCAAAGGAGGCCACATCTCGCTCAGCCCCTGCCCTGCTGTGGCCTCCGTCCAGCCAGTCCACAGCCCTCTGTTCCCCTTCTGTCCCCCCTCTATGTCAGTCCTCTCCACCCCCACGGGTGTCCCACAGGGACCGCTACTGGTCCTCACCGCCACTGCCCACCCGCCTCCTCCTCACGGCTGTGCTGCCCTCTCCGGCCCACGGCCCACCAGCCCCCGAGCCCTGGGCCCAGACACGGGAGCCACAGGCCGCCCTGAGGGGCCTGGCTGTGCACGGCCTCCAAGCCTTCGGGTCAGCATACCCTTCTTGGCATTTAGCTCAAAAAAGGGACAAAGGGCTCAGCGTTTTGATTCTTGTGACGCAAATGCAGAAAGCCCCCGGGAGTCAGAACGAGGTTCTGTGTGATTTTGAAGCAGCCCCTCCACCTGTCTGGGTAGAGTCACCCTGGGAAGAGGGCAGGCCTTCTCCCTCACGGGTTATGGGTGGGCGTAAACCCCAGCACCGGGAAGAGCTGGGAAACACTGGAATGAAAGGCACCTGGCATAGCGAACACACTCCGCAGCATCAGTCCAGAGGGCGAGCCTTGTGTCCTGAATACCAACGTCCTTGGCGATTGACCCCCAGGCCCGCCAGCGCCCTCTCTGGCCCATGCTCTGGCAGAAAGGCCATGAGGGTAGCCGGTGGGAAGCCATGGGAGCTCTCAGGTGAGCACTGTCCGCGCAGCCCCACGGACTCCCTTGCCCTCACCTGGCC
The DNA here is from genome assembly GCF_000147115.1 of Myotis lucifugus. NCBI lineage: Eukaryota > Metazoa > Chordata > Mammalia > Chiroptera > Vespertilionidae > Myotis > Myotis lucifugus. The sequence goes on along the minus strand of NW_005875817.1, from coordinate 10,715 downwards.
TGTCCTGGAAGCTCACTCGGTCCAGTTTGGCCTTCACTAGTCCTCTGGCAGGGGTCAAGTTCCCCTCCGCCTGCCCTTTGCCACCCTCCATTGCTAAGGCCCCACTCAGAGACGAGGCAGCAAAATACAGGAGGAGAGATCTGGAAATGGCACCATGGCACCGAGAGAAATGGGCTCCAGTGCGGTCGCTGCGGCCCCTGGTTGCCAAGGAACAGAAGGCTTTGGGGCCAGTCTGGGAGGCACTGCTGGGAGCCTGTAAAATAGCATTTTCCGCTTCCTGTTGTTCCTCTGGTAGAGCCCTTTGCCACCCAGAGGCTGGAAATGCTAGAATAATAGTCCCTCTCCGGGTGTCCCTGAAGCTTGTGTGTTGGCAGGTGAACAATCCCAGCCAATGAGACTTAAGGAGGCTGAGGAATGCCTCCCTGTGATAAAAAGAAATTTGTGAAGAGCAACCAATACCGCCTGCCCTCTCCTTCCTGCTTGGGGAGGTGGCGTGGAGATGTGCTGGCTGATGCTTTTGCAGCCACATTGCAGCCACGAGGGGAAGATTCACCCGCACAGCACAGCTGGCGGAGCACAACGCTAAGCGATCCTGGGTATCGGTGACGGCGCTAAGCCGCGAGCAGTTGTCCGCCCGACGTCTCTAGTTCTGCGGTGGTTAGTTTATCAGCTTAGGCTGGGTGTTCTGCCACTTACAGTTGAAATCATTCAAATAATACAGCAGGTCATGACTTTCCTGGGCCCCACCAGTTCATCTCTAAAATGGGGCCCCTGGACGAATGACCTCTGAGGTTCCTCTGCGTTCAGGCTCTGGGTACCTCTCGGTGCCACAGACAATTCCCAGACTTCACAATCCTTTCCGCTGGGACTGGGCCTCTCTGAACCACAGCTGACTTCCTTCTCCCTTTCCCTGTCTCCTTCCAGGCCCAGGGGGCAGCTCCTGTGCCGCATCACCTGGTCCCAGCCTGCAGCTGTGGCTCAGCGAGGGGAGAGGCTAAGAGCTCAAGGAGCCACATTGGAACATGCGCCTGCCTGACTTCAAAGCCAGGTTCTTCACCCTTTTCCCAAGGCCTGTGCCACCTTGAGAACGTGTGGGAGGCAACTCTATTAAACAATATTTTTCAGGCCCTGAAAACTTGAGAGTTAACAAACGATCCTGGGCTCCATAGCACATACCACTGGGAGCTGCGAGGGGCTGGCACAGAAAGGACGGTCACCTGGGTGCCGGGCCCAGGCCAGACAGCCTGGGTGTGAGGCAGGGCAGCCGGCGTGGCTGTGCCTCCCCCTTGCAGTTCTGTCGGCCTCTGTCTGGGGCCAGAGAAGCTCAGGGAGCGGGTTCTCTTCGTGCGTTACAAGGCGCTGCTGCTGTGCTGGCCTGGGCCTCTGGGCATGGGGTGAGCAATGCACAGGGACAGGCGAGCTGGCTCAGGGGGTGAGCGGCTGAGCATGCTCACTTCTCTCCCTCTGGTGGGGCGGTGGCTCCATGCCCATCATCCAGGTCTGCGTCCATCCACAGTGGCCTTCTCTCCACTGGGAGGGCTGGTCAGGGACAGGTGGGTGGGGAGGGGAGGAGAGGAGGGGCGCTGCCTGAGGCCACGGCTTCCAGGGCAGACAAAGGAGAAAGGGATGGAAGGTGACACTTGGATTACCCCAATTCCCTTTAACAATCAGGACTTCCTTTGCCTGGCAGACCTGGGGAAGCGATGATTGGATGATTGCGGTTCAGTGAAACCCCTTCACAGACCACCCACGACCACCTGCCCACAGGGCTGGCACACGGGCCAGGCTGGGCCCCGCAGTCAGGGCTGGATTCGCTATGCGTTTCTCTCTGAGGGCAGACCCTCAGGGAGCCCAGCAGACTGGCACCCAGAGCACAGGGAGGACCTCCTCTCCCTCCTGTCCTGGTGTGTGGACAGTCATGCCCTGTCTCTTGCGCCCTGCTGGCTGCACGTGCCGAGGTCATGGGCTGGCAGAACCTGTGGTCTGGGTCTTCTCGCATGGAAGGACCCCTTAGCTGGGGGACCCCTGAGTCTTAGTCATGAGTCCTGGTCCTGAGGCTCAGCTAGTTCTCAGCTCAGGTGCCTTCACAGCGTCCCCCTCAAGGGGCTGCCTGGACGCCGGCGTCCATGGAGGCTGGGGGAGACTCTGTGAAAGCAGACTCCACAGCTCCCTCCACCTAACACCCCACAGCCCAGCCTCCGGGCGTGGCCGCTCCCTTGGTGGAGGGAGGACCATCTGTTCAGAGGCCTAATGAGAAGGGAGCGGCCCCTCTGTCCTGGGGTCTGTGTTAATCCCCTCAGGCTTCTGTAACAGAATACCACAGGCTGAGCGGCTGAAACAAGAAGATGACTGTCTCACAGTTCTGAAGGCTGGAAGTCCCAGATCAAGGTGTCAGCAGGGCCAGAGTAGACAAAGCAAAGACACACACACACACACACACACGCACGAGCAGGCCCTTGTTTTGGGGAGTGGGCTGAGGAGGCACCCCCTTTCCCACTGGAGGTTGCCGAGGACGCGCCCATCACCCCGTTGTCATGTGTCTCCCATTGTGGCACGGGGGGAGACCGAGGCACTGAGTTCCCGCTCTGCACCCCTGACTGCTAGACCCTGGGCCAGTCACTCCTCAGGAGATGCAATGTGCTGGTCAGCTGTCGTGGAGATGCTGTGAGGCTAACCGATGCCGGGGTGTTACACACGGTTTGCTCACTCTTTACTGAGCCGCTCACCATCCCCTCCACGTTAGAGTGAAGGAAACGAAACATTGGGGACTCCAAATGCCTCGCCTGTGGCACAACCAGTTTAGACTGGGACCTCGGCATGGCCTCGGGCTTAGCAGTCCGGGCTCCACAGGGCTTCCTGCTCCCCTCTCCTCCTGAGAACAGTCTCTGGCTCAGGACTGGGTGGAAAAAGGACCAGAGGAGGGCAATCCTGCCTTGGAACAGGGTACTGGCTGGTGGCTTGCCTTTTTCTTTTTCTTTCTTTTTTTTTTTTTTTTTTTGCTTTTAAGGCAATGGGGCATTTCTGGGCACAGGAGCCACCTAGAAACCTCAGAGCCAACACCACCGTGAGTTGTTGAGTCAGGACACACCTCTGGAACATGGGTCCCCTTGCAGGAGCCTAGACATTCATTCAACGTCCCTCTGTCACTCAGCAGCTGACTTGCCATCCTGAGCAGCTGTGGCTGCAAGTGGAAATCTGTTACTACTTTGAGCATCAGGCGATAAAGAAGAGCTCTGAGGGTTCTGACCTAGAACCCATGCCACATGCCTCACACCTTACTGAGAGGGTCCGTGGCTGCGGCTGCTATGCTGGAGGTGGGAGCCCACGCCCTCTGCCTTTGCCGCAGTCCAGAATGAAATCCCTGCACTGACTGCAGTAGGCCCAGTTCCTGGGCACGTGCAGGGGAGGAGTGGAGGCGACATGAAGAGTGCAGGCTGGAATCAAAGGACCTCCTCTAGCTCTGTCTTCGCAACACCTACTTGAGCCTGCAATCTCATGCCTGGGGAATGGAGATCCTAACGGTACCAGCCCGGGGTTTGGAGGATTGGATGAGATGATGGATGTAAACTCCGTGAGGGCTGACTTCTCATGTGGAACAGTGGCCCCCATGCTAGGTGGCTGAACGAATGTGCAGTGTGGCGCCCGGCACGCCATAAGCGTTAGCTCCACCATCCGACACTTCGCTTCATTGCACTTTGCAGATACTGACTTTTCACCAACATTGACCCAGACCCTCCAGCAGCAAAAAACTGTGGTGCTCTGAAGCTCAGATGATCATTAGCATTTTTAAGCAATAAAGTATTTTTTAAAATATGTCTTCATTTATTTTAGAGCAGCGGTTCTCAACCTGTGGGTCGCGACCCCTTTGGGGTCGAACGACCCTTTCACAGGGGTCGCCTAAGACCATCAGAAAACACATATATAATTACACATTGTTTTTGTGATTAATCACTATGCTTTAATTATGTTCAATTTGTAACAATGAAATTGGGGGTCACCACAACATGAGGAACTGTATTAAAGGGTCGCGGCATTAGGAAGGTTGAGAACCATTGTTTTAGAGAGAAAGGAAAGGGAGAGGGAGAGAGAGAAACATTGATAAGAGACATCATTTGGTGCCTCCTGCACACCCACAACCCCAGCATGTGACCCAACCTGGGATTCGACCAGTGACCTCTTGGTGCATGGGCCCACACTCAACCACTGAGCCACACCAGCCAGGCACAATAAAGCATTTTTAAATTAAGGTATGCACTTTGTTTTTTTAGACCTATTCCATTGCTTATACTTAATAGATGACAGTATAGCTTAAACATAATTTTTATATACACTGGGAAACCAAATATTTCTGTGAATCACTTTATTTGCTTTATTGCGACATTCACTTGATTGTGGTATTCGCCTTACAGCAGTGGCTGGGACTGGACCTGAAATGTCTCTGAGGCTGCCTGTACGTGCCGTGGACGGGAGAGGGCAGACGGCCCTGCTGGTAGCTGCTAAGCGCTATTTCAGTGATCATGGCCAGAGTGGAGACTGGCGAGCTCCTGGCGTGGGGACAGAGGACACAAGGTGCCCACTGAGGGGTCTGGGTGTATAAAGCCTGCCGTGTGGGCATTTCGAGGCCGCCAGATGCTCTTTGAGTTCACTCACTAGCTTCAGTGTGGAAGAGGTTCCTTTTCCATGTCCTGATGCTGGACCACCACTGGCCAGGGGTGAGCTGTGCTGACGGCTTCTAGGGCTGACAAGCCAGAGGGCACAGCTCAGGGATCAGTGTATCAGGGTCCCCCTCAGCAGGGAGGGAGGCAGCAGGGACACACGTGCGAATGGCCGTGGAGCCCACAAGGCCTCCGCCCACCCCTGAGGCTGCAGCTGGTCACAGAATTTATTGCTATGACAACCTCAGCTCCAGGATGTAGCTGCAACCTCAGCTGCACCTTCTGGACCCTCACGAGAGACCAGGCTTAGTGGGCCTGGCACCAAAAGACACGCTCAGGTGTCTAATGCAGTCGCTGTGACGGGACCAGCTC
>NW_005875817.1:0-5337 GCF_000147115.1 Myotis lucifugus | reverse complement strand
TGGGAGCTGTGGCTGCTCTCCGGGACCCGGCTGAGGTCTGCAGTTCACGCTCTGCCTTCTCCACCCCCAACAATCCTCAGAGCAGCTGTCATCTGCTGCTGCTCTGTAGGTTCTGGGTTCCCTGCCCAGTGCAGCCCCTGCGATGTCCCACTCTGTCCTCACCCCACGCTGGGCAGGCGTGGCCATCGTCCCCACCCACAGAGGAGGGGCTGAGCGACCACAGGGGACCCCAGTGATGCTGCTGCCCACCCTGCTCTGCTTGAGGAGTTGGATGTCCTTCGGCTGCAAAGTGATGGATTAAATGACCCTTCTCATGTTTTTCATTTTCATTACTGACTGTCCTATGGGGATGACATGAAAAAGTCAAGAGCTGGGTGTTCCTTGGGCTCACTGGTTGGGCGAGCCACTTTGGGCATGAGTGCCGGGCGCAGCCCTAGAAGCACCCACGCGCACCGAGACAGGAGTCCTGAATGGGAGGCCACCACGCGGGGGTGCTCCTGCTCAGGTCCCTGCTTCTTCGCTCAGTTCCTCAGCTGTGAAACAGACCACAGTTGGTTCTACAGCACGGAGTGTTGAGAGGAACGCCCCGGAAAGCCCCCGGTGAACTCCCCGGTGTTAGCCTGCCCTGCCCCGGCATCCCAGCTGGCACAAGCATAGTGTTCGACCCTGGATGTCACCCTGGCTCATTCTGTTAGAGAATACGAACACAAGCCTACCTGGCCTTGGACGCAGAGGTCTCCGGAGACGCAGCCACAGCTGGGTCAGGGATGGCCGGCCACGCCAGCAAAGGCTGCGGAAGAAGAGACACGAATGACCCTGGTTCCCACGCAGACCCGCCCACTCGAGGAGCTGCGTCCAGTGGGCCCCAAATGGTTTGGATCCAGGCTTGGGTGTGGGACTTGGGGTACGGCTGCCCTAATTCCCATGACAACCCAAGGGAAAAGCCCAAGTGGAGATCACCCGAAATGACATTCAGGCCCATTCCTTCCCTTTGGAAGCAGCTGCCGCCCCCACACCGCTGGCTGCTAATGGCCACCCCTCATCAAATATTTATGCAGCCCTCGCGGCTCCCGCACAGGCCAGGGAGGGAGCCGATGATTAGAACTGCTCAGGAGTGGGGCAGGCGGACTACAAAGTGTCTGGGCCAGAAAGGGAAACATCAAAGCCCACATCCTTCCGTAAAGGTCGCTCCCGGAAGCGGAGGCCTCCCGTGAGGAAATGAAACTTTCAGGGGGGCCAGGACGGGCCTGTGTGAGGCTGCAGGCCGCTGGGCGCGCTCCTGTCTTTCCTCGCTGGAGGCAGAGGCGGCTAAGCTCAGCCGGGGCCAGAGGCCTGACTCCAAGCCCCGGGTTATGAAAAGCATGTGAATATGTCGCCGGCTCAGAGCTGTGACCCCTCACTTTCGAGGGGGGCCTGGCATTTCATCAGTGCCCTGCCTGAGGCCTGCCCTTTGTGAGAAGAAAAGGGAGAGAAGGAAGAAAGGAACGGAAGCTGATTCAGAAAAGCTCCCAGTGCCCGGAGTCCTGATGTCCTCTGGCTCCGCCGTTACCTGGGGGAGCCCGTCCGCAAGACTTCCTCCCGGTGTTGGCAGGCAACGGAGCCCAGGCCCAGGCACCGCAGCGCACGGCCTCGCCTTCCCGAAGGAAAGGAGCCGCTCTCACTCTGCTCCTTTCTCGCCTCTCCCAAAACAAAAGACAAACGCAGTGTCAACAGTTTTTCAGGAGCGATCCTTTATTGTCTGAAAGTCCTAAAACCGACGCTTTTATCAAAACAATATCCTTTTTTTTCTTCAGTGAATCTGAGAGACCTGAGGGCCGTATTCCCGGTGCGGCTGCGCCATCAAAACCTGCCCTCCACGGCCAGCAGCTGCACCGCGGCCTCCTGCACGGCCTGGTGGATGCGAGTCACCTCCCTCTGGGACAGAGTCCGCTCCATGTGGCGGTAGGTGATGCGGTAGCAGTGGCTGGTCTTGTGTGTCCTAGAGAATAAAAGAGAAAGGCGGTGAGTGAAGGGCACGCATGCTTGCCGCCTGCAGGAGAAGTACCACCGGCTCTGACCGGACCTCCCAACCCCAGGAGAACGGGAGGAGCTTCGGGACTCCTGCTGGCAGCTGCTTCTCTTACAGCCACCGGGAAGGCGGTGGGTAGGGCATCCTTGTCCCATCGGACCAGGCGCATCCAAAACCCCTGGGAGGAAGCTGCTTATGAGTGTGATCCTGGACCAAGTCCTGGAGACCGTGGCTCAGTGGGTGGGAGGTGGCCCTGGGCTCGCGGGTGCCACTCTGAGAGCAGACAGGGTCAGGGACCAGTGCCAGCGCCCCTCCACCTTCCTCATGTCCGAGGAAATGGCCATGTTGGAAGGCCCACTGCAGTCATCTGGAGGCCCAAGACCGGCCCCAGGGACTCGGCCTGCCCGGAGAGCCGGGGTGTGCCATAGTAACTCTGTCAGCAGCCCTGCGGGCCGTGGGAAGCACAGACAATGTGCCATATAGACTGTGTGTCATCTCTGTGCCACGCGGACAACCACTCTAATCCTCTGCTTCTGCCAGGGGTGGGGAGTTGATTTTCACGGACCAGCCGGTGGTTCTGGGCGGGTAGACATGGTGGCAGCAATGCCTTCTGCTTGCACCACAGCTGCTGGGCACCAGCACGATCTCGCAGGGAGAGCTCGCCACCAGCCGGCGGAGCGCCTGTCCCGGGGGCCTCCTCCTGGCCATGCGGCTGGGGGTCTGAGCTGCCCTCTTCTTTTGAGCCACACGCATTCCTCTTTCACAGTCCCAGCTGCAGGTGAGCCAGTCCACACCCTTCCTCACTGCAGATGGAGCAGCCGGGCAGGCCCGTTCTCTCTGGCAGGCAGGGGAGGCGTGCTGGGCCTCCAATAATGCCGGACCCTGGTGGGTTCCCTCCCGGCCCCTGGAAGACCCGCAGGTCCACTTCGCTGCCACCTGGGTCCAGAGCCTTTGCTGCCAGAGGACTCCTGGCATTCACAGGTCTGCTCTCTGGGGCTCTCCCCTCCTTCCTCTCCTGCCCGTTTTCGTGCCAGGCCCCTTGGCTGAGTGGAATACACCAGATCAAGGAGGGCTGAGCCTTCCCATTTGTTCCTTTGCCTCCTCTAGTGTTTCCTGGAGGGAGGAGGCCCTGTAACTGTAAGGCTGGAGGATGCTTCCCTCAGGGCAGGGTCCTGCGTGCCAGCTGGGCACACGGCAGGACTCCTCCACCAGCTGGGCCAGAGCATTTCCTGCTCAGCCCCTGTCATTGGGAACCATGCCGGACCCACACGGCAGCTGCTGGGAGTTTGCAGCATCCCAGCACTCCTGTCCGGGCTGCTCCATGTCCGGCCACCTCACCCGTCCGAGTCTCAGTGTCTTCTCCAATGACAGAGACAACAGCACTTACCCACCGGCCTTCCCAGACGGGGCAGAGACCTGGCTAGACAGGGACCGCACGTTATAAAGTGCCATACGAGTGCGGGGTGCCACTGTGGCAACTGTATTTTTTCACTGGCTCACCCTGAGCTGAAACGTTGGTAATAGGGCACCTACGAGTTGAGATTTCCAGCCAAAGAAGAAAGGGGAGCAAAGTATCTTCTTGTTTCTATGTCTTTCAAGGAAGACTTCTGAAAGGATTATTGGGGTTCAAACAGCTTTTACAAAACTGTTGGATGAGTTAGATGTACATGAATCATAAGCATAAGGATTAATTTTATAAGTTGAGAGGATAGTATTTGGCAGAATATTTGGTGATAATTCAGAAGATTAGACTGAAAAGCAACCAGGTGTGCCTTTTCTGAACATCACTGAAAAGAGAGAAAGAGACTTCCTTTTCTTGTTTTCTAGAAGTTTCTGTATGGAGCTTTCCTGTGGTGGGCCGTGCTCCTGTCCTTTTGCTGGCTGGAGAGCTGCAGGGGGTGAGCTGGCAGCTGGCCGCTAGGGGGACCGGGACTCCCTGTTCTGAGCAGTGAGTGGTCTGCCCATGAAGACCACGGGGCCATGAGCTGAGGGACAGTGCTCATCACTGAACAAGAAGACGGATTCCTCAACAGGAGGGAAGTCCTTCATGCCCAGCCCCACCTGTCTGGATTAGGGCTCGATTAATTCTTCTTATATCACCTGTGCAGCCTCTTTTAGGCCCAAAGCTTCTCAATCTTTCATCCGCCATGACCCTCATCCTCATTGTCCCTCAATAATAGTAGCAGCAGCAATATATGTAGCTTGTTACATACCAGGCACTGCTCTATGCTCTTTGCAAGTGTCGACTCATTTAAGCTTCACAACTCCATTGGGTAAATAACATTATTGTTCCTATGAAACAGATGAGGAAACTGAGGCACAGAGAGCTGAAGTCACCTGCCCAAGGTCATGCATCTGGTAAGTGGCAGGGCTGGATTCCCAAGGAGGCCATCTGGTGGGGATGTGTAATGGTGCAGCCGCTGTGGGACACCGTTGGGTGGGGCCTCGAAAACTTAAATGTAGAGTTACCATGTGACCCTGAAATTCCACTCCTGGGAACATACCCAGGAGAACTGAAAGTAGGTGTTCAAGTAAACACTTGGACAAGAATTCTCATAGCAGCACTGCTCACGACAGTCAAAAGGGCGAGGCGTCCACCAGGGGTGAGTAGGCAGATAGCAAGGCTCATCTGCACGGGGGGTGCACGACGCAATGCCTCGTCACTGAGCGGAGGAAGTGCTGCCCAAGCTTCAAGATGCACGAACCTCAACACATGCCAAGTGAACCAAGCCAGACACAGCCCACCACACACTGTAAAACCCCATTTATATGACATGTCCAGAACAGGGAATCCATGGAAATAGGAAGGAAATTGGTGGTTGCCATGGGTCGGGGGAGAACTGTTTAATGGCACAGGGTTTTCTTCGGGGGTGATGAAATGTTTTGGAACTAGATGGATGTGGTAATTGCACAACATTGTGAATGTACTAAATGCCACTGAATTGTGCACTTTAATTTTATGCGAATTTTACCTCAATTAATAAAGCTAGAGGATTTTGTTTCAGAGCCCAACTATCAACTCTGACACTGGACTGCTCCACCACATTCCTCATCTGTTCCCTTTTTGAGCTCTGACCTCTTCCTCTACCCCAACCTCCCCAGGAGGTGGTAAGGTTTGCAAACGATTGTTCTGTTCAAGGAGATGAACCGAGGCCGGGTTCCCCTCCAGCTCTGCCCTTTGGCTAACGGAGAGGGCACAAGCTGGAGAGAGGGCATCACTGGGACACGGGGTGGGAAGCGCCTGAAGCGGGTGCATTAACGAGGTGGTTCCTGCTACAGGGCCACTAGAAGGTGGCTGGGAAGCCACAGCTGCGTGAACGGAGACCCAC
>NW_005875816.1:0-11177 GCF_000147115.1 Myotis lucifugus | reverse complement strand
ATATTAGAAAAGTAGGCTGTAAACAAGGAATATTGAGGAAGAAAGAGGCATCACATAATGGTAAAGGTCAGTTTTCCTGAAAGCCATAGCAACCTTAACTGTGAGTGCACCTACCAACAGAACTTCAAAGGACCTAAAGCAAAACATATAAAGCTGAAAGAAGAAATAGACAATCCACGATAATAGCTGATTTCAATGGGTAGACACAAATTCAGTAAGAATAGAAGACCTTAGCAACACTGTCATTCAGTGTGACCTAGTGGGTATTTATGGAACAGTCCACCCAATAACAGCAGAATACACTTTTTTTTTTTCATGTGTACCTTAGACATTTACCAAGATAAAAAAAAATTCTGGGCCATAAAATCAACCTTAATAAATTTAAGTAATTGATATGTAAAGTTCTCAGCATAGAGCAATTAAACTGAAAAATCAGTAACACAAAGAACTCTGGAAAATCCCCAAATATTTGGAAGTTAAGCAACATAGTACTATATCATAGTTCAAACAGAAATTAAAGGATTAAGTTATTCTCTTTTGAATGGAATGAAATATGCAAACTTCATTTAATTTTGAATCGAATGAAAATGAAAACACGATATATCAAAATTTGTGGAACGTAGGTAAAGCAGTGCTCAGAAATTTATAGCATTTTATACTTACATTACAACAGAAGAAAGGTCTAAATCAATGATTTAAGTTTCCATCTTAGGAAACTGGAAAATAAAAGGCAAATTAAACCAAAAGTCGGCAGAAGGAAGAAAATAATCAGTAAAATAGAAATCAGAAAAGCAATGGAAAAAACAATGAAATAAAAAGCTGATTCTTTGAAAAGATCAATACAATTGATACATCTGTAGCCAAATTAACCAAGTGAAAAGGAGAGGAGTAACAGATTACCAATATCAGAGATAAAAGAAGATTGTTATAGTCAATAAAAGGATAATAGGGAATATTATGAGCAGATTTATGCCTCTACATTTAATAACTTAGGTGAAATAGAGAAATTCCTTGAAAAACACAAATCACCAAGCTCATTCAAAAAGAAATAGGTAATCAGAATAGCCCTATCATAATAGAAGAAATTGAATTTATAGTTGAAAACTTTCCAACAATAAAAAAATTTCAGCCCCAGGTGGCTTCACTGGAGAATTCTGCCAAACATTTAAGGAAGAAATAACACCAAGGCTACACAAACTCTTTCTGAAAGTAGAAAAGGAGTGAATACTTCCAACTGAAGAGATCAACATTGCCTCAATGTCAACCCTATTATAAGAAAACTGCAGATCAATATTGCTCATGAATATAGATGCAAAAATCCTCAACAACATATTGTCATTCTCAGCTAATTATTTTCTAATATGCTTAATCCTTATTTTTTTAAAAAGGGATTGTTTCAACAATGGCGCAAAGTACTAAAACCTTAACACTCAGGACACAACTAACCGTTGTTCTCATTCCTAAGAATCAGAAGCCATGACAGATTGCTGGTAACTAAGAGACGGAGGTGATGTTGTGAATCCATGGAAAGCAGAGTTCTGCTTGTTGTCTGGTGGTACATGGCAGAAAGTCTAATGCAAGCCTCCTTACCTTATTAAGAGGTACTCTCTCTGCTAGTAATTTTGGATTACTCACCGGATTATCCTGTTGCATTGTGACCTTGGGAGGCTGAGTCCTGGGTCAAGTTCACCTCCTTATTCACAAGGCCTGGCTTTAACCAGTAAGTGTTAAATGTGATCCATTGAATAGTGTGGTTGTAGAAGTTGGAAGGAATTTTGAACCAGTGAATATAGAGCCAGGGCTCCTCCACCTGCCTTGCTCAGAGCCAGGGCCCATCCTTGAACATGAGTGAGAGTTCAGGTACTGGCACAGCTGCAGCTGGGCTCCTTTCATCGAAGAAGCCAGTCAATCCTGAGGGCCACCACCTTCCCTTGAGTCTCTTGAGGCGACCATCAGCCCCCAGGAAAAAAGGCGGCACTGAAAAGCTTTCTCAGCATAGTCTCAGAATGATTTATACTGGAGCCGGAGAGCATGATGGGACAGGGGCTGTGAAGCAAGGAAGGAGGCTGGTGGAGGGTGAATTCAGTTTTAGCTGTTATTTTTTATATATAATTCACCATCAAGTGTAATCGTCTATAAATAGCTGGACATAGAGAGCTGGAGAGAGGGAGGGTGTTGGCCGAGGGTGCAAATCTGGGCATCATTCTCTATAACTCCCTAGGGCCCCCCCATAACAGCCCAGACTGTGTTTGCTCTATTGGAGGTGAGGCCTGTATCCTAAATGAAATGGATTCGGTTTACTCACCTTTCCAGTGGAAATTCTGTAATTGTTCATATCCTCTCTGTGTTTTTACTGTCTGTTGAATCAATTAAGTTAATTTTACATGTTGTTTCTTTCTTTTAGAAAAACTGTACAACTCCAGTGGGCGAGATTTAAGAAGGGCCCTTTTCTCCCTGAAGCAGATATTTCAGGTAAGAGAGGAAGAAAGTGCTCTTGGGTTCTGTTTTTGCGTTGCTATGGAATGAGATGCAGACCAGCGTATACCTTTTATTGATTACTGTCTGCCTCAGTGGTAACCTGTCTTGTCATTGCCCCCAGGGTGCACATCTCAGAAAAATTAAAACAGCTGTCTACAGACACTGCCTGCTTTTGGTCCTCCCCAGCTGCATCTCTTCTCCCGCTTCCCACCAGAGGGTTTGAGGGTGTCATTCTCTTGCTGGTTCCTCGTAGCCTTCTGGATTACTTCTGGATTTCTCAGTATAACATCAAGGCCCTTCTGGATCTGTCTTCTGTTCACACCTTGCTGTCCTTGACTGCATCCTAAGTTCCACCTGTGATTGCATTCTGGAAGCCATCCGTGTCTTCTCTCTTCTGCCTCTTTGCCCCTGGACCTACTGCTTTTATCCCAGAATGCATTGCCCCCCCTTGCCCCAACCCAAATCTACTCTCTACGTCTCTCAGTTTCCTTCCTGGTATCTCCTTCTGTCAGAGAGCCTTTCCCCAAAGTAAATGACCCCTCACCACAGTCATGGGCGCTCCGAATACCCCTTATGTCCTCTGTGCTTACATCAAGTGTGGAACTTACTTCGGGTACTTGTGCGAGTCCAGTCATCTGGGAGCTCGCTGGGTTCCATCGCTGGGTCTCTGAGGCCTCGCACAGTGTCTGGTGCCACTTAAGCAATCGATGAATGGGCTGCGCAACCGGGATAGTCTAACAGATGTCTGTCTTCTGTCCTCTCTGTCTCTAATTTAGTCAGTGCTTCACTGACTAATTGTCCCAAAGCTCCACCTCCCACATATCCATCTGTGTATCCCTGTTCCTTAGATGAACAAAGCGAAACTTCTTCACCCTCCCTGACGTCCTCTCTCAAACTCAGATTCCTGACTGCGGGAGCTGGGACTTCCACTGTGTCCCCAGAGGCCATACCCATGCCCCTCCTCACCCTGACTCATGCAGTCCCTCTGTCTGCCTGTGTTTTTGTTGTTCAGCTTTGACTTCTTTCAAAACCTGTGTTCCGCTTGTTGAGTATCCAGTTGATGGCAGAACCACACAGAGAAAAGCTATTCTAAGTGACATTAAAATACTGTAATTTGTGCATCTGGAATCACACACACACACACACACACACACACAAAAGAACTGTTTTCATGTTTACAATAATCATGGTGGTGGTGGTAGTGTTGATATTGCTATTCTGAGACTGTGTGAGTGTATAGTTATCCCAATTTTGTCATTCTTAGAGTTCTTAGGGATTGGGATTCTTGGTGTGAGGTAGAAAGAAGATAGAAAGGTAGAAGAGGTTAAGTTAAAAGCTCTGTATTCCTGAATTGGAAAAGTCAGACTGAACTCATGTTGTATATTATTTTAACAATCAAACAAGCAAATAAGCATATTTCTAGCTCTGTTTATGGAAAAGGACTAGAAGCACTGATCAATCCATTATCCAAAAGCACCCAAAGCAGCAAGACTGTGGTCTTAAAATATTGAAAAGAAGCAGAGCTCTTTGGAGAAATAGCTGATTCTAAGTCTAGAGAAGGAAATGGGTAAAATAAACTTGGAGCCTCTTATATGGATAGCAAGGAAGCTGTCAAATACTACTAGGACTATTGCCAAAAGAGTCTCCCACTGGTTGGCCAAAGATGGGACAATGTAAGCACCAATAAGGATGATAATTTCAATGAATTAAAACACATCAAGTGTTCGCATTGATGAGTTCATCATGATACTAGAAAAAAAAATAAACCTAATGGATTGCTCACCATTGGAAAATGCTTGCTTCCAGCTCATAATTTTGCAAATGGGTGAAGTTTTAGAATCTCATATTTACCTCTTCCTATGCGAACTTTAGGATAATCAAACAGTGGTTGAAGTCAAGTTTTATGTATAAAAATATTCTAGCTAAGAAGTAATAAGGAGTGATAGAATTAGAATACCCTGATTTTACAACCCCTAATGAATGAATGGATAGATAGGTCTTGAGCAGCCAGAGCTGCTGATGTGACAGCGATGAGAAACAACCGGATGCTATGTGTGTCGTCATGGAAACACTACCATCAATGATGTGGTCAAGCCAACAAAGTCAACCCTGGAGCTGATCATGCTCTATGTGCAATAACCAATGAATAAATGATCTAGGGCCGAGGTGCTTGTTACACTACACCACAGGCGTGTAATCAACAAAACCCAGACTGTGGGCAAATGACCTACTTTCTTCAACACATAAATTTCAAGGGGAAAAAAAGAGAGACGAATTAAAAGACATTTAAAATTTATATCAACTAATTGCCACATGTGGATCTTATTTGGATCCTGACACAAATTGTAAGAAAACAGTATTTATGAGACAGAAATCTGGTCACTGACTGGACATGTGATAACATAAGAAAGCATTAATTTTTTTTTATTATGAGTACATAATTTTAAAGAGTTCCTATTTTGGAGATACATATTGGAATACTTATGGATTAAATGATGTGATGTCTGGGATTTGCTTCAAATTAATATGACAGCAGACTGGGGGTGCAACAGAAGAAACAGGATTGGTATGACTTGATTGACACCGGGGGGTTCACTAAATTATTCTGTCTTATTTTGTATATGTTTAAAGTTTTCTATGGTGAAAAGTTAAAAAAAATAAAACAAATATGTTTGGGGTCTTATTGCACATCCCCTCACCACACCTGTTCTGTACTGTTGGCTCTGGATTCTCAGGGATGCTGTTTCTACTGTTTGTTCATTAAACAAATATTTTTGAGCAGCCTTTGTCCACACCTCGTAGGCAAGGGAGAAGGTGTTTGCCATCAGAGGTTTATAACCTGTCTGGAAGACCACCCACGTGCGCTCAAAATAGCTGTAAACCACAGAGCAAGGATGCCTTGGGGATTGAATGGGTTACACAGGTTGCAAGCTGTCTGGGACCCCGATCACTTCTCACACCCATGAGCCTGCCTCTCCATCATCCCTTGTGTTTTCTAGATGTGGTGGTTCTATATGGAATTAGGGGATAAACAACAACAGCAACAAAAACTTGAGCCATTGCCCATTTGGATTGCGTTGCATATTCCTTGACTAATAGGCATTAAAGAATGACCACAGGTTAATGCATGGCTCTTATAGAAAATTCTGAAATGCAGTGATAGTCACTTCTTCGTTAGTGTGAACATTTTGATTTCATTCTTGTTGTTTCAAGAACGACTTATCAGTGCCTATATATTTTAGGATATGGGTTTAAAATCTAGTACGTTGTCGATTTGGAAGATATTCTCCACATTTATTATCTATACATTTTTAGTTCCTAAAGTGCCTTATCTACATATGTGCATGCATTTTACTTTGGGTTCTGAATTATTTTTATAAACACCATCTCCTCTGTCCAGTGTTTTTTCTAGGTACCTTTCCCAGACAGTCAACTCGATATTAATATTAGTGATTAGCTTGAGTGGTTTCTTGAGAGCTTGTTCTCACTTTTTCACCATGAAGTCATGTGTGAATCTAGTTTTAGTTAAAGTAATAAACATTTGTTACATGCTTGGAAAAACTTTCTGACTAGACATGAGCTCATCTAAATGTTCACTTTTCACATATGCTGGTGGAAAAGGATATGGATGGAGAGAGAATTATTTTTTATTTCCTTTATACATAGGAGTGTAAAGTAATTTTCCAAAAACTCATGATACTGTCCCATTTTCTCTTGCTTTCCAAAGCCATGATTATCTTAAAGTCTGAGCTAACACAGCTGTCTCTCATTACCTTCGGGGCACAAGCCTTGCTCCCCCTCCCCCGGTGCCCTCTGAACACTGAGAGCGCTTTCTTGGTTCAGAGGGAGCCCGTGCCTGGCCTGCCCACATTGAGCTCACGTCCTCCATCCATATAATTGGAAAATGCCGTAAAATCCAAATGAGGGGCTGATTTAACAGAGAGACTGGAGAATTGTGCCAGTTCGTCTCCATTATTTTTTCTTTTTTGGAGATCAACCAGGGTTGCTGACCATTCCTAGAAGAATAACCTTTCATTATTCCATTAAGCTTTCTACTATTTACATCACTGAGGGTTTTTAGTTTTGCTCTGTTGTTATAATTGAAGAAGAATGTTCCAGCCTTATCCTGGTTGTGTCTGAGACAAGGCACTGTCCGATTGAGGGAATCTCCCACAGCAGCAGAAGAATGATCCCTCTCCTACATTTCCATAGGTAGAGGTGGCTACTACAGGATAGAGTGCACTGGGGGAGGGCAGGGGAGGGCTGGTGGACATAGGTGACGTGGCCACGGTTTGTCACTCTTGAGTCTTTATCTGCAAAGAGAAGGTAGGATTAGATTAGTGGTTTTTGAACTGGCCGGCCTTTAGGATTTCCTGGGGAATTCAATAGCAAAGCTGGGCCTCACTTCCAGAAATTCTGGTTAAGTCCTCTGGGGAAGGGTCCTGCTTCCTCTTCCTTTTCAAAGCTCCCAGATGATCCTAAGTGGGCTGAGGCCCATCTGAGCACCTCCCAGTCACCTGGAGGGCACCTCCCAATCACGTGGAGGGCATGGTAGGCACAGGTCCGTGGGCCCCACAGCAAACTTCCCTATCAAGTAAGTCAGGGGTGGAGTTGGGCGTTTGCATTTTTAACAAGTTCCCAGGTGACCCTCTTGCTCCCCATGGGTCTGGAGACCTCTCTTTGTGAACCACCGAGTCGATGGCCCTGAGGTTCCTTGCCTGGCCTGCTTTCTGTGAGCAGGTCTGCAGGCCACCCACGGTGGCTCTTTTGAAGGGTGGCACGCTGCTCCAGATACATGCGGGGAACTGCGCTCTGCCTCCTGCTGGTCTGGCAAGCCCACAGCTCAGGAGATGGAGGGTCTGCTTCCTTACGTTCTGATACCATTTACAAGGCCTTAGGACTGTCCTGTGGAACACACAGGGGGTTTTGAACCCTTCACTTGATGGTCTGTGCTGCTTTGGATGTTCCCGCTGTTAAACCCAGCAAGCTTCATGTGGCCCATGCCTAGGGACCTGTGAGGGTGCAGAGCCTGCTGGTTTTTGAAGAATGAGAAACAGAACACTATAAATATTCCTGACAGTCAGGGATTCGCTTGCTTTATCTTTATTAGATTGCCCAGAAGGCAATCCTTGGTCTTTGGCAAACAACAATGCGAAGACTGGTTGTAAAATTCCTCTGGCAACAGTTGAGATGCTTCATTTGAATAGAGCAGAACAATCTCAGGGGTCGGTCTGGCTTCAAAGGCCTGTGCATAGTTTTAACAGCACAGTCTGCATGGAGGATGGACCGGGACAGGATTTGAAGTCTTTTTTTTTCCCTTCATGTGTCTTTTTAAAAAAATTTATCTTTATTGTTGAAAGTATTACAGATGTCCCCTTGGTTTTTTTTTTTTCCCATTGACTCCCACCTCCCCACACTTGCCCCTACCAAGCCTTTACCACACTATTGTCTGTGTCCATGTGCTATGCATAGCCTATATAACAGTGATGGCGAACCTATGACACGTGTGTCAGAGGTGACACGCTAACTCATTTTTTTGGTTGATTTTTCTTTGTTACATGGCATTTAAATATATAAAATAAATATCAAAAATATAAATCTTTGTTTTACTATGGTTGCAAAGATCAAAAATTTTCTATATGTGACACGGCCACCAGAGTTAAGTTAGGGTTTTTCAAAATGCTGACACCGCTGAGCTCAAAAGGTTTCGCTATCACTGCTATATAATAAAAGCCTAATATGCAAATCGACCAAACGGTGGAACGACAGGTCACTATGATGTACACTAACCACCAGGGAGCAGATGCTAAATGCAAGAGCTGCCCCCAGCCCACAGGCCCCAGGCCAGCCAAGGCAGGTGCCAGTGGGGGCCCCCTGATCGCCCTGCCAGTCACCCCACAGATGGGCCCTGATCACCAGCAAGGCCTAAGGACCCTACCCATGTACAAATTTCATGCACCGAGCCTCTAGTATGCATATAAGTTCCCCGGTTAATCTCAGCCCCCCCCCCTCAACCCCCCAACTTCACCTTCCCTCTGAAACTTGTCAGTCTGTTCCATGGTTCTATGTCTCTGGATCTATTTTGTTCATCAGTTAATTTTTTTCTCTCCTCTCCTGCCAGGATGACAAGGATTTGGTGCATGAATTTGTGGTGGCTGAAGGTCTGACCTGTTTGATCAAGGTGGGAGCTGAGGCCGACCAGAACTATCAGAACTATATCCTGAGGGGTAAGTTCCCACGGGCCATGCAGCAGCCAGCCCCTGCTGCAAGGGAGTTCTGGGGGGTAGTGGGGGGGGGGTCCTCCAGGAAGTTCAACACCCAGAACTTTTTAAAAGGCTTGGATTAGGAGTAAGAAGATGAAACCACCTGGTGGCAAAAGATGAAACGTTCATCAAGTCTCATCAATTTTTAGGAATTAGTGACTGAGCTAATTTTACTGACTTTCATATGAAGTCTTTTCTGGCTATTAAGAAAAAAGGATGTATGAGCTAGGTTCTTTATAATCTTTTATGGTGAAGAAGGGGACATACTAAGTAGGCTTGGGCAAAGTCTGCATTTCAGCAGGAAGCCACCCAAATCCAAAGAGGCCTGTTTATTTCCTGGGAAAACTTGAGTTACCACCAGAGCATGTGTCAGAGTGCACATTCCTCACCAGGCAGGTCCTTCTGCTCCTGACTCGGTATGTCTGGGGTGCACCCAGGAATTTGCATTATAAGGAACGATTCTGATATCTACCTCCATGATTTCATTTTTATTTATATTTATTTATTTATTTATTTATTTATATATTTTTTATATTTTTATTGATTTTTTACAGAGAGGAAGGGAGAGAGACAGAGAGTCAGAAACATCGATGAGAGAGAAACATCGATCAGCTGCCTCCCGCACAGCTCCCACCGGGGATGTGCCCGCAACCCAAGTACATGCCCTTGACCGGAACCGAACCCGGGACCCTTCAGTCCGCAGGCCGACGCTCTATCCACTGAGCCAAACCGGTTTTGGCCATGATTTCATTTTTATAAAGCAATGCACATGTGGAGTTGGGAGTGCTGATTATTGTTCCAGCTCATAAAGTTAATGCTCTTTTCATAGTTACAGGGATTTTTGATGCACCTTCATATAAATCCCAATTTTATTTGATCCTATAAGAAAA
Source organism: Myotis lucifugus (assembly GCF_000147115.1). Lineage (NCBI taxonomy): Eukaryota > Metazoa > Chordata > Mammalia > Chiroptera > Vespertilionidae > Myotis > Myotis lucifugus. Next base: position 1,546 of record NW_005875816.1, on the reverse strand, counting down.
CCTGTGAATGTTTTAAGGTAGGAATTACTAGGTTGGACCATATGAAATCACTGTTATCAATAGTTTTGACCTGTAATAAGAGAAACTTAACATAGTTTAGTATTATCTTAATTTTGCAGCTGAAAAATTTGAGACGCAGGAGCTAATAAAATCAGTTTCTCTGGTGTGTGTTCACACCGGGGTCGTGCCCAGGCACAGGGGCACGGCAAGGTCAATGCAGGCTTGGCTCCTCTTCTGCACATGTGTCCCTCTTCTGTGATCATATAAGGAAAAACCCTCCGTTCCTTTGCCCCGGATGAAGGAAAAATACATGCAACGGGTGATTTAATATCGAGTATCCATGGTTAGTAGGAGACAGGCAAAATGGAGCTGTCCGCCACAGTTCCCGTTGCGTTTTACCCTGAGACGTGTCCTGATGTTCTGTGCCGATACCCAGCACACTGAGCCCTGAGTCCTCCCTTTTCCCTAATCCTGGAGAACCACTGTCACAAAAGGCAAAAGCAAAAGAGAAAACCTAGGGCTCATTACAAAAAAAATTAAGGACACATTTTCAAGTCAGTGTGAGTGGTTCCTATTCCTTTGATAAATTCCAAATGTGTGTGTGAGAGAGCCCCGCAGCCTCTGGCTTTTCTAGTTCCTGGTGTTTGTGAGACGAAGGAGTTGTCTCATTTTGTTGAACTTCAGTTTTTTCCTGGGTATGTGATGGATCCTCATGACAAGTTGTCAGTAGACAGGCTCTATTTGGTGAGCTGAAGGATTTCTGTCCTCAATATAATTAAAACATTTATGTGGAAACTTTTGTGGGATATGTAGACAAATTAACCAGAACATTGTCCTGCACTGTTGCCTTCCAATGCAGCTGTCTTTCTGTGTCTGAGGAGACGGTGCAAGCCTTGATTCTCACCCTCATGTCCCATTCACACTGGTCCAACACCTCAAATAGGGGAAGGCACAGAAATCCGGGTGGAGGAAGTTCTTCTAGTTTATTTTCCAGGTCACCTATAAATATGGATGTTCATAAGTTGAAACACATGGAAGGAAATATACCTAACATGGCCTAATTCTGAATAGTGGGTCCGAATTGACAAATTTTTATGTTTAAAGTATGCATCATTTTAACTCTAAAAAAGAAGTCTTCTCTAGCCAATGCTTGTTTGAACATATGCATGAACACACCTCTATAGAACTAATATTAAAACCATCTATGTGTTGGTCGTCATTCTTCTGACCTTATCTAGGAATTTATATGTGCATTTTTAATGAGTTATCATCAGTGTAAACAGCTACATTCAAGGTTGGGGATACGGGTAGGGCTCTGCCCGCTGTAGTCAGCCTCCTTTTATCAGGAAGGTAAAATTCTTGTCAGAAGCCCCCTGCAGACATCCCATGGATTAGAACTGGGTCACATGACCATTATAGCTGCAAGGGAGGCTGACAGAGCGAGTATAGTAAGTCCTCACTTAGCGTGTCTATAGTTTCTCGGAACTGTGGTCAAACCAATGAAACAAAACCAGTTTGACCATAGATAATTGATATAAACAAGAGT
>NW_005875815.1:7289-11920 GCF_000147115.1 Myotis lucifugus | reverse complement strand
AAGTAGTTTCTTAGAACCCCATGGGATTGCCTGAAATTACAACCGGTAAACAGTTTTATCTGTCATTTCACAGTTGTTTGAACGTGTTTTCAGGGTATTTATCCTCCCCGTTTCAAAATAACGTTACATTTACTTGTAGTTCAAGAGTTCCATATACATCTCTGGAAAAATTCCATTTGTATATTATTGTGAATTCTAAGGAGAAGGAACCCCCTTTTACAGGGTGTTTCTTTAGCTCTATTAGCTTGTATTCTTAAGGATTTAAGTAGTTTCTTTAGAATCTCCCATGAGATTGACAAGAAATTACCAACTGTAAACTGTTTATCTGCCATTTCACAGTAGTTTGAACGTGTTTTCAGTGTATTTATGCTCCCCCGTTTCATAATAACGTTACATTTACTTGTAATTCAAGAGTTCTATAAACATCTCTGGACAATTTCATTGTATACTATTGTGAATTCTAAGAGAAGTAACCACATTTACAGAGTGTTCTGAGTTCTATTAGCTTGTATTCTTAAGGATATTAAGTAGTCTCTGTAGAAACTCCATCGGATTGACTGGAATCCTAAATATAAACAGTATTCTCGTCATTCCACCACTTTTGGAACATGTTTTCAGTGTATGTACACTACCCGTTTTATATGAAAGCTATATTTACTTGTAATTCAAGAGTTCCATACACATTAATGAACACTTCCATTCTCTTTGAAGGTAAATTCTAAGATTAGTAACCACATTTACAGAGTGTTCTGAGCTCTATTAGCTTGAATTCTCAAGTATTTAAGTAATTTCTTTAGAATCTCCATGGGATTGCCTGAAATTAAAACTGTAAACAGTTTATCTGTCATTTCACAGTTGTTTGAACGTGTTTTCAGTGTATTTATGCTGCCCGTTTCAAAATAACGTTACATTTACTTGTAGTTCAAGAGTTCCATGTACATCTCTGGACAATTCCATTGTATATTATTGTGAATTCTAAGAGAAGAAACCACATTTACAGAGTGTTCTTAGCTCTATTAGCTTGTATTCTTAAGGATTTAAGTAGTTTCTTTAGAATCTCCATGAGATTGACTGAAATTACAACTGTAAACTCTTTATCTGTCATTTCACAGTTGTTTGAACGTGTTTTCAGTGTATTTATGCTGCCCGTTTCAAAATAACGTTACATATACTTGTAGTTAAAGAGTTCCATATACATCTCTGGACAATTCCATTGTATATTATTGTGAATTCTAAGAGAAGAAACCACATTTACAGAAGGTTCTTAGCTCTATTAGCTTGTATTCTTAAGGATTTAAGTAGTTTCTTTAGAAGCTCCATGAGATTGACTGAAATTACAACTGTAAACTGTTTATCTGTCATTTCACAGTTGTTTGAACGTGTTTTCATTGTATTTATGCTGCCCGTTTCAAAATAACGTTACATTTACTTGTAGTTCAAGAGTTCCATATACATCTCTGGACAATTCCATTGTATATTATTGTGAATTCTAAGAGAAGAAACCACATTTACAGAGTGTTCTGAGTTCTATTAGCTTGTATTCTTAAGGATATTAAGTAGTCTCTGTAGAAACTCCATCGGATTGACTGGAATTGTAAATATAAACAGTATTCTCGTCATTCCACCACTTTTGGAACATGTTTTCAGTGTATGTACACTACCCGTTTTATATGAAAGCTCTATTTACTTGTAATTCAAGAGTTCCATACACATTAATGGACAATTCCATTCTATTTGAAGGTAAATTCTAAGATTAGTAACCACATTTACAGAGTGTTCTGAGCTCTATTAGCTTGAATTCTCAAGTATTTAAGAAGTTTCTTTAGAATCTCCATGGGATTGCCTGAAATTAAAACTGTAAACAGTTTATCTGTCATTTCACAGTTGTTTGAACGTGTTTTCAGTGTATTTATGCTGCCCGTTTCAAAATAACGTCACATTTACTTGTAGTTCAAGAGTTCCATATACATCTCTGGACAATTCCATTGTATATTATTGTGAATTCTAAGAGAAGAAACCACATTTACAGAGTGTTCTTAGCTCTATTAGCTTGTATTCTTAAGGATTTAAGTAGTTTCTTTAGAATCTCCATGAGATTGACTGAAATTACAACTGTAAACTGTTTATCTCTCATTTCACAGTTGTTTGAACGTGTTTTCAGTGTATTTATGCTGCCCGTTTCATAATCACGTTACATTTACTTGTAATTCAAGAGTTCTATAAACATCTCTGGACAATTCCATTGTATACTATTGTGAATTCTAAGAGAAGTAACCACATTTACAGAGTGTTCTGAGTTCTATTAGCTTGTATTCTTAAGGATATTAAGTAGTCTCTGTAGAAACTCCATCGGATTGACTGGAATCGTAAATATAAACAGTATTCTCGTCATTCCACCACTTTTGGAACATGTTTTCAGTGTATGTACACTACCCGTTTTATATGAAAGCTCTATTTACTTGTAATTCAAGAGTTCCATACACATTAATGGACAATTCCATTCTATTTGAAGGTAAATTCTAAGATTAGTAACCACATTTACAGAGTGTTCTGAGCTCTATTAGCTTGAATTCTCAAGTATTTAAGAAGTTTCTTTAGAATCTCCATGGGATTGCCTGAAATTAAAACTGTAAACAGTTTATCTGTCATTTCACAGTTGTTTGAACGTGTTTTCAGTGTATTTATGCTGCCCGTTTCAAAATAACGTCACATTTACTTGTAGTTCAAGAGTTCCATATACATCTCTGGACAATTCCATTGTATATTATTGTGAATTCTAAGAGAAGAAACCACATTTACAGAGTGTTCTTAGCTCTATTAGCTTGTATTCTTAAGGATTTAAGTAGTTTCTTTAGAATCTCCATGAGATTGACTGAAATTACAACTGTAAACTGTTTATCTGTCATTTCACAGTTGTTTGAACGTGTTTTCAGTGTATTTATGCTGCCCGTTTCAAAATAACGTTACATTTACTTGTAGTTCAAGAGTTTCATATACATCTCTGGACAATTCCATTGTATATTATTGTGAATTCTAAGAGAAGAAACCACATTTACAGAGTGTTCTTAGCTCTATTATCTTGTATTCTTAAAGGATCTAAGTAGTTTCTTTAGAATCTCCATGAGATTGACTGAAAGTACAACTGTAAACTGTTTATCTGTCATTTCACAGTTGTTTGAACGTGTTTTCTGTGTATTTATGCTGCCCGTTTCATAATAACGTTACATTTACTTGTAATTCAAGAGTTCTCTAAACTTCTCTGGACAATTCCATTGTATACTATTGTGAATTCTAAGAGAAGTAACCACATTTACAGAGTGTTCTGAGTTCTATTAGCTTGTATTCTTAAGGATATTAAGTAGTCTCTGTAGAAACTCCATCGGATTGACTGGAATCGTAAATATAAACACTATTCTCGTCATTCCACCACTTTTGGAACATGTTTTCAGTGTATGTACACTACCCGTTTTATATGAAAGCTCTATTTAGTTGTAATTCAAGAGTTCCATACACATTAATGGACAATTCCTTTCTCTTTGAAGGTAAATTCTAAGATTAGTAACCACATTTACAGAGTGTTCTAAGCTCTATTAGCTTGAATTCTCAAGTATTTAAGTAGTTTCTTTAGAATCTCCATGGGATTGCCTGAAATTAAAACTGTAAACAGTTTATCTGTCTTTTCACATTTTTTTGAACGTGTTTTCAGTGTATTTATGCTGCCCGTTTCAAAATAACGTTACATTTACTTGTAGTTCAAGAGTTCCATGTACATCTCTGGACAATTCCATTGTATATTATTGTGAATTCTAAGAGAAGAAACCACATTTACATAGTGTTCTTAGCTCTATTAGCTTGGATTCTTAAGGATTTAAGTAGTTTCTTTAGAATCTCCATGAGATTGACTGAAATTACAACTGTAAACTGTTTATCTGTTATTTCACAGTTGTTTGAACGTGTTTTCAGTGTATTTATGCTGCCCGTTTCATAATAACGTTACATTTACTTGTAATTCAAGAGTTCTATAAACATCTCTGGACAATTCCATTGTATACTGTTGTGAATTCTAAGAGAAGTAACCACATTTACAGAGTGTTCTTATAACTATTAGCTTGTATTCTTAAGGATTTAAGTAGTTTCTTTAGAATCTCCACGCGATTGACTGAAATTAAAACTGTAAACAGTTTATCTGTCATTTCACAGTTGTTTGAACGTGTTTCCGTGTATTTATGCGGCCCGTTTCAAAATAACGTTACATTTACTTGTAGTTCAAGAGTTCCATATACATCTCTGGACAATTCCATTGTATATTATTGTGAAATCAAAGAGAAGAAACCACATTTACAGAGTGTTCTTAGCTCTATTATCTTGTATTCTTAAGGATTTAAGTAGTTCCTTTAGAATCTCCATGAGATTGACTGAAATTACAACTGTAAACTGTTTATCTGTCATTTCACAGTTGTTTGAACGTGTTTTCAGTGTATTTATGCTGCCTATTTCAAATAACGTTACATTTACTTGTAGTTCAAGAGTTCCATGTACATCTCTGGGACAATTCCATTGTATATTATTGTGAATTCTAAGAGAAGTAACCACATTTACTGAGTGTTCTTAGCACTATTAGCTTGGTATTC
>NW_005875815.1:0-6547 GCF_000147115.1 Myotis lucifugus | reverse complement strand
CCCCCCGTTTCATAATCACGTTACATTTACTTGTAATTCAAGAGTTCCATGGACATCTCTGGACAATTCCATTGTATACTATTGTGAATTCTAAGAGAAGTAACCACATTTACAGAGTGTTCTGAGTTCTATTAGCTTGTATTCTTAAGGATATTAAGTAGTCTCTGTAGAAACTCCATCGGATTGACTGGAATCCTAAATATAAACAGTTTCTCCGTCATTCCACCACTTTTGGAACATGTTTTCAGTGTATGTACACTACCCGTTTTATATGAAAGCTCTATTTACTTGTAATTCAAGAGTTCCATACACATTAATGGACAATTCCATTCTATTTGAAGGTAAATTCTAAGATTAGTAACCACATTTACAGAGTGTTCTGAGCTCTATTAGCTTGAATTCTCAAGTATTTAAGAAGTTTCTTTAGAATCTCCATGGGATTGCCTGAAATTAAAACTGTAAACAGTTTATCTGTCATTTCACAGTTGTTTGAACGTGTTTTCAGTGTATTTATGCTGCCCGTTTCAAAATAACGTCACATTTACTTGTAGTTCAAGAGTTCCATGTACATCTCTGGACAATTCCATTGTATATTATTGTGAATTCTAAGAGAAGAAACCACATTTACAGAGTGTTCTTAGCTCTATTAGCTTGTATTCTTAAGGATTTAAATAGTTTCTTTAGAATCTCCATGAGATTGACTGAAATTACAACTGTAAACTGTTTATATGTCATTTCACAGTTGTTTGAACGTGTTTTCAGTGTATTTATGCTGCCCGTTTCATAATCACGTTACATTTACTTGTAATTCAAGAGTTCCATATACATCTCTGGACAATTCCATTGTATATTATTTTGAATTCTAAGAGAAGAAACCACATTTACAGAGTGTTCCTAGCTCTATTAGCTTGTATTCTTAAGGATTTAAGTAGTTTCTTTAGAATCTCCATGAGATTGACTGAAATTACAACTGTAAACTGTTTATCTGTCATTTCACAGTTGTTTGAACGTGTTTTCAGTGTATTTATGCTGCCCGTTTCATAATAACGTTACATTTACTTGTAATTCAAGAGTTCTATAAACATCTCTGGACAATTCCATTGTATACTATTGTGAATTCTAAGAGAAGTAACCACATTTACAGAGTGTTCTGAGTTCTATTAGCTTGTATTCTTAAGGATATTAAGTAGTCTCTGTAGAAACTCCATCGGATTGACTGGAATCGTAAATATAAACAGTATTCTCGTCATTCCACCACTTTTGGAACATGTTTTCAGTGTATGTACACTACCCGTTTTATATGAAAGCTCTATTTACTTGTAATTCAAGAGTTCCATACACATTAATGGACAATTCCATTCTATTTGAAGGTAAATTCTAAGATTAGTAACCACATTTACAGAGTGTTCTGAGCTCTATTAGCTTGAATTCTCAAGTATTTAAGAAGTTTCTTTAGAATCTCCATGGGATTGCCTGAAATTAAAACTGTAAACAGTTTATCTGTCATTTCACAGTTGTTTGAACGTGTTTTCAGTGTATTTATGCTGCCCGTTTCAAAATAACGTCACATTTACTTGTAGTTCAAGAGTTCCATATACATCTCTGGACAATTCCATTGTATATTATTGTGAATTCTAAGAGAAGAAACCACATTTACAGAGTGTTCTTAGCTCTATTAGCTTGTATTCTTAAGGATTTAAGTAGTTTCTTTAGAATCTCCATGAGATTGACTGAAATTACAACTGTAAACTGTTTATCTGTCATTTCACAGTTGTTTGAACGTGTTTTCAGTGTATTTATGCTGCCCGTTTCATAATCACGTTACATTTACTTGTAATTCAAGAGTTCCATGTACATCTCTGGACAATTCCATTGTATACTATTGTGAATTCTAAGAGAAGTAACCACATTTACAGAGTGTTCTGAGTTCTATTAGCTTGTATTCTTAAGGATATTAAGTAGTCTCTGCAGAAACTCCATCAGATTGACTGGAATCGTAAATATAAACAGTATTCTCGTCATTCCACCACTTTTGGAACATGTTTTCAGTGTATGTACACTACCCGTTTTATATGAAAGCTCTATTTACTTGTAATTCAAGAGTTCCATACACATTAATGGACAATTCCATTCTATTTGAAGGTAAATTCTAAGATTAGTAACCACATTTACAGAGTATTCTGAGCTCTAATAGCTTGAATTCTCAAGTATTTAAGAAGTTTCTTTAGAATCTCCATGGGATTGCCTGAAATTAAAACTGTAAACAGTTTATCTGTCATTTCACAGTTGTTTGAACGTGTTTTCAGTGTATTTATGCTGCCCGTTTCAAAATAACGTTACATTTACTTGTAGTTCAAGAGTTCCATGTACATCTCTGCACAATTCCATTGTATATTATTGTGAATTCTAAGAGAAGAAAACACATTTACAGAGTGTGCTTAGCTCTATTAGCTTGTATTCTTAAGGATTTAAGTAGTTTCTTTAGAATCTCCATGAGATTGACTGAAATTACAACTGTAAACTCTTTATCTGTCATTTCACAGTTGTTTGAACGTGTTTTCAGTGTATTTATGCTGCCCGTTTCAAAATAACGTTACATTTACTTGTAGTTCAAGAGTTCCATATACATCTCTGGACAATTCCATTGTATATTATTGTGAATTCTAAGAGAAGAAACCACATTTACAGAAGGTTCTTAGCTCTATTAGCTTGTATTCTTAAGGATTTAAGTAGTTTCTTTAGAATCTCCATGGAGATTGACTGAAATTACAACTGTAAACTCGTTTATCTGTCATTTCACAGTTGTTTGAACGTGTTTTCAGTGTATTTTATGCTGCCCGTTTCAAAAATAACGTTACATTTACTTGTAGTTCAAGAGTTCCATATACATCTCTGGACAATTCCATTGTATACTATTGTGAATTCTAAGAGAAGAAACCGCATTTACAGTGTGTCCTTAGCTCTATTAGCTTGTATTCTTAAGGATTTAAGAAGTTTCTTTAGAATCTCTATGAGATTGACTGAAATTACAACTGTAAACTGTTTATCTGTCATTTCACAGTTGTTTGAACGTGTTTTCAGTGTATTTATGCTGCCCGTTTCATAATAACGTTACATTTACTTGTAATTCAAGAGTTCTATAAACATCTCTGGACAATTCCATTGTATAATATTGTGAATTCTTAGAGAAGTAACCACATTTACAGAGTGTTCTGAGTTCTATTAGCTTGTATTCTTAAGGATATTAAGTAGTCTCTGTAGAAACTCCATCGGATTGACTGGAATGGTAAATATAAACAGTGTTCTCGTCATTCCACCACTTTTGGAACATGTTTTCAGTGTATGTACACTACCCGTTTTATATGAATGGTCTATTTACTTGTAATTCAAGAGTTCCATACACATTAATGGACAATTCCATTCTCTTTGAAGGTAAATTCTAAGATTAGTAAGCACATTTACAGAGTGTTCTCAGCTCTATTAGCTTGAATTCTCAAGTATTTAAGTAGTTGCTTTAGAATCTCCATGGGATTGCCTGAAATTAAAACTGTAAACAGTTTATCTGTCATTTCACAGTTGTTTGAACGTGTTTTCAGTGTATTTATGCTGCCCGTTTCAAAATAACGTTACATTTAATTGTAGTTCAAGAGTTCCATATACATCTCTGGACAATTCCATTGTATATTATTGTGAATTCTAAGAGAAGAAACCGCATTTACAGTGTGTCCTTAGCTCTATTAGCTTGTATTCTTAAGGATTTAAGAAGTTTCTTTAGAATCTCTATGAGATTGACTGAAATTACAACTATAAACTGTTATCTGTCATTTCACAGTTGTTTGAACGTGTTTTCATTGTATTATGCTGCCCGTTTCAAAATAACGTTACATTTACTTGTAGTTCAAGAGTTCCATATACATCTCTGGACAATTCCATTGTATATTATTGTGAATTCTAAGAGAAGAAACCACATTTACAGAGTGTTCTTAGCTCTATTAGTTTGTATTCTTAAGGATTTAAGTAGTTTCTTTAGAATCTCCATGAGATGACTGAAATTACAACTGTAAACTGTTTATCTGTCATTTCACAGTTGTTTGAACGTGTTTTCAGTGTATTTATGCTGCCCGTTTCAAAATCACGTTACATTTACTTGTAATTCAAGAGTTCCATGTACATCTCTGGACAATTCCATTGTATACTATTGTGAATTCTAAGAGAAGTAACCACATTTACAGAGTGTTCTGAGTTCTATTACCTTGTATTCTTAAGGATATTAAGTAGTCTCTGTAGAAACTCCATCGGATTGACTGGAATCGTAAATATAAACAGTATTCTCGTCATTCCACCACTTTTGGAACATGTTTTCAGTGTATGTACACTACCCGTTTTATATGAAAGCTCTATTTACTTGTAATTCAAGAGTTCCATACACATTAATGGACAATTCCATTCTATTTGAAGGTAAATTCTAAGATTAGTAACCACATTTACAGAGTGTTCTGAGCTCTATTAGCTTGAATTCTCAAGTATTTAAGAAGTTTCTTTAGAATCTCCATGGGATTGCCTGAAATTAAAACTGTAAACAGTTTATCTGTCATTTCACAGTTGTTTGAACGTGTTTTCAGTGTATTTATGCAGCCCGTTTCAAAATAACGTTACATTTACTTGTAGTTTAAGAGTTCCATATACATCTCTGGATAATTCCATTGTATATTATTGTGAATTCTAAGAGAAGAAACCACATTTACAGAGTGTTCTTAGCTCTATTAGCTTGTATTCTTAAGGATTTAAGTAGTTTCTTTAGAATCTCCATGAGATTGACTGAAATTACAACTGTAAACTCTTTATCTGTCATTTCACAGTTGTTTGAACGTGTTTTCAGTGTATTTATGCTGCCCGTTTCAAAATAACGTTACATTTACTTGTAGTAAAGAGTTCCATATACATCTCTGGACATTCCATTGTATATTATTGTGAATTCTAAGAGAAGAAACCACATTTACAGAAGGTTCTTAGCTCTATTAGCTTGTATTCTTAAGGATTTAAGTAGTTTCTTTAGAAGCTCCATGAGATTGACTGAAATTACAACTGTAAACTGTTTTATCTGTCATTTCACAGTTGTTTGAACGTGTTTTCATTGTATTTATGCTGCCCGTTTCAAAATAACGTTACATTTACTTGTAGTTCAAGAGTTCCATATACATCTCTGGACAATTCCATTGTATATTATTGTGAATTCTAAGAGAAGAAACCACATTTACAGAGTGTTCTGAGTTCTATTAGCTTGTATTCTTAAGGATATTAAGTAGTCTCTGTAGAAACTCCATCGGATTGACTGGAATTGTAAATATAAACAGTATTCTCGTCATTCCACCACTTTTGGAACATGTTTTCAGTGTATGTACACTACCCGTTTTATATGAAAGCTCTATTTACTTGTAATTCAAGAGTTCCATACACATTAATGGACAATTCCATTCTATTTGAAGGTAAATTCTAAGATTAGTAACCACATTTACAGAGTGTTCTGAGCTCTATTAGCTTGAATTCTCAAGTATTTAAGAAGTTTCTTTAGAATCTCCATGGGATTGCCTGAAATTAAAACTGTAAACAGTTTATCTGTCATTTCACAGTTGTTTGAACGTGTTTTCAGTGTATTTATGCTGCCCGTTTCAAAACAACGTTACATTTACTTGTAGTTCAAGAGTTCCATATACATCTCTGGACAATTCCATTGTATATTATTGTGAATTCTAAGAGAAGAAACCACATTTACATAGTGTTCTTAGCTCTATTAGCTTGTATTCTTAAGGATTTAAGTAGTTTCTTTAGAATCTCCATGGGATTGACTGAAATTAAAACTGTAAACAGTTTATCTGTCATTTCACAGTTGTTTGAATGTGTTTTCAGTTTATTTATGCTGCCCGTTTCAAAATAACGTTACATTTACTTGTAGTTCCAGACTTCCATATACATCTCTGGACAATTCCATTGTATATTATTGTGAATTCTAAGAGAAGAAACCACATTTACAGAGTGTTCTTAGCTCTATTAGCTTGTATTCTTAAAGATTTAAGTAGTTTCTTTAGAATCTCCATGGGATTGATTGAAATTAAAACTGTAAACAGTTTATCAGTCATTTCACAGTTGTTTGAACGTGTTTTCAGTGTATTTATGCTGCCCGTTTCATAATCACGTTACATTTACTTGTAATTCAAGAGTTCTATAAACATCTCTGGACAATTCCATTGTATACTATTGTGAATTCTAAGAGAAGTAACCACATTTACAGAGTGTTCTGAGTTCTATTAGCTTGTATTCTTAAGGATATTAAGTAGTCTCTGTAGAAACTCCATCGGATTGACTGGAATCGTAAATATAAACAGTATTCTTGTCATTCCACCACTTTTGGAATATGTTTTCAGTGTATGTACACTACCCGTTTTATATGAAAGCTCTATTTACTTGTAATTCAAGAGTTCCATACACATTAATGGACAATTCCATTCTATTTGAAGGTAAATTCTAAGATTAGTAACCACATTTACAG
>NW_005875814.1:0-11180 GCF_000147115.1 Myotis lucifugus | reverse complement strand
ACCTCCTTTCTGACTCTGGACTCTGGCTTTTGGCTCAGCTCTTGCCTCTATCACCCGCTCCAGTTTTGTTTTGTTTTTAAACTTTGCTTTTAGTTTCTTTCTTTAAAAAAAATATATTTTTATTGATTTCAGAGAGGAATGGAGAAGGAGAGAGAGAGATAGAAACACCAATGATGAGAGAGACTCATTGATCTGCTGCCTCCTGCAGGCCCTCTACTGGGGACCGAACCTGCAACCCAGGCATGTGCCCTTGACTGGAATCCAACCTGGGACCCTTCACTCCATAGGCTGACGCTCTGTCCACTGAGCCAAACCGGCTAGGGCACCTGCTCCAGTTTTGAAGTCTACTGCGATCTCAGGTGAAGACATTGTGTGGCATTATTGAACCCTGGCCCCAACCCCCATGAGGGATTTGAGCTGATTCATTGAGCACTGAAACAGAACTGTGACCATTTCCCGAAGAAATGTTGGCCCAGGTTAGCCTGTGAAATTGAACTGTATGCCATGGATGATTTCAAATCCTGAAAGTAGAGGTGGATAAGCAACATGATACAGTGAGAAGGCATGAGCCTGGAAACCAGTCAGGTTGGTTCTAATCTTGAGTGATCTTGGGAAGTGTTTAATCCTGTTACCTCCAGGTTCCTAATTTACAAAATGGGGATAACAACATGGAGTTCACAGGGCTATTATAAAAAGTAATGAGATAATATATACAAGGTTATGGGCCACTAGTACACAATAACTGGAAGTTCCTGTTATCATCTTAATCATCATCATCACTGTCATCATCATCATCTTCCAGACTATGGCCTAATACTTATAACAACTGTGAACATGTATCTGCTTATGAAATAATAACCTCTTTCTGTTGTCCAAGAGTTATGTCACTAAGCAAAATCTTAGATATTTCAGACTTAGAAATGCCAGTATTGGTGCCCAAGAAGTGTCTGAACTCTCTTGGCCCCCAGGTCATCTACCATAAGTACACCTTTTTCTCTTACTGAAGTCACTGATGAAAATGTTGGACAAGCCAGGATGAGCAAAGAGCCCACCAAAGGCTGCCTTCTGGTTGCCAATGACCAATCCTCCTTCCCCGCCCCCCATTCTGATAGCTCTACCTCTTCTGTCTTTTGTCTCTGCCCTTCTGCTTTAACCCCTGTCCTGTTACAGACTCTAGTTCCCAGCCATACAGTTTAGCCAGTCACGCTCCTTCTCAGCTGTCAATCTACACATTACCCTGCTGTCCTTTTTCCTGCCTGAAGAACACACACTCATTCCTTGGCACCTAGCCTAACTGCCACCTCAGCTGTGACACCTGACCCAACTTCCATGTGTCCAGTGGTCACTCTGTCCCAGGAGCTACTTCAATACATACAGGTGCTTTCATCCCTACCATTTTGACCCTGGGTGGGTTATGCCATGCTAGTGCTTTAATCAAAACTATACTCACAGCCCAGCCAGCATGGTTCAGTGGTTGAGTGTTGACCTATGAAGCAGGAGGTCATGGTTTGATTCCCAGTCAGGGTACATACGTGGGTTGTGGGCTTGATCCCCAGTATGGGGTGTGCAGGAGGCAGCCGATCAAAGATTCTCTCTCATCATTGCTGTTTCTCTCTCTCCCCCTTCATCTCTAAAATCAATAAAAAATATTTTTAAAATAAGAAAAAAAAACTATATTCACAGTGAAAAATTTCCATACAGAAAGTATTTTCTGGAGTAAATGTCACTAAGGCAATTTAATACTCTTGGTCAATTTTCTATATAATGTTATAAAAATACATTTCCTTTTATGGTAATTTCCAGTTTTATTTTACTGGATTTTTTCATTGAGCTTAATACTATTTGTGCATTGATTTAACAATTAAGGTATAATTCATCCATCAGTATTTTTAAATCCACATCACACTTTACAATTATGGCTTCCATCACAGAGTTTTCTTTTATGGTTGTAATTTCAACCAAGTTTAGTTTTCCTGAATCAATTTTTGCAGATGAAAATGATGCTACTATTCATTTCTCCAATCAATTTTTCAATTTTAAAAATGTTTACTGTATTCACTTTTATTTGTCACTTTAATTTGTGTTGACTATTATTACTCATAGTTTGGGAAAAAGGATAACTGCTTGCTTTAAATATTTTTTTAGGAATATTGCAAGAAAAAGTGTGGACATATTTTCTGAATTGTGTATTCACTACAGTTGCCATTGGTGGGTCAGTAACACAGAGGTCCCTGAAGTCAACATGGAGGGAGGGGTCAAAACATCCTGTTTAAGCTCATGACATTTCTATAATCTTCTATTAGACTGGTACTTAGAAGACGGTAAGGTGGTTGTCTCTCCAGTTAGACAGACAGCCACTGAAAGGCAGGGTTTATGTCATTCACCTCTAGATTTCCAGCACCGGCAAGTGGGTATTTAAAGAATAAATGAAGGAGTAAATATGTGAATGAACCCACAGGAGAGCATGAGAAATTTTGTCTTACTGAAGGCCACTACACCGTGCCTACCTATGTAAGGCACAATGTCTTCAAATATCAGCTTTACCATTTACCAGTCATTGGACAGAGGGCAAGTTATATCACCTCTTTGTGCTTCAGTGTATCCACCTGTTGCTGGGGGTAATGTAAGTACCTGAATCACAAGGTTGTTGCAAGGAGTAAGTTAATACACATAAAGCACTTAGGACAGTAGCTCACATACAATTACTGCTACATTACTGTTAACTCAGTATTATGATCATAAATATCATCTGTCTTTCTAGTAATACAGAGAGGTGGCCATGCCTTAAACAGGTCCAATTATAGGCAGCTCACTATCCCAGTAGGCATTCCTTTTTTAAAAAGTGGTTCTAATATCTGTTTCTTGAATTGATAACTACATCCATTACAGCTTCCATTCCACTTTCATAGCACTGATCTTATATGTAGAATGTATTCTCTTACATTTGACTGGCATTCCAATTCAAAACTTGTTAATTGAGCACATACTATGTTCCAAGTATCAGTATGAAAAATTAAAAATTCCTGGCATCAAGTTTGTAAAGTCTAGTCTGGAAGTAAGAGGGAAAGATGATGTTTGTGTCTCTCACATGTCTTCTCTTCCTTTGAATTCAAGACCTCCATGATACATACATGGAGAATCCAATTCGCAAACATAACATAACATTCAAACATTTGTAAGTTTGGACTTACAAACATAACATAAAGCCCATATAATTGATATTGTGTGATATTAGTACATGAATACACCAACATATCAATGGAACCAGAATGTAAAATCTAGAAACAGATTCAAATATGTGTGGTGATTTAGTGTATGATAAAGGTAGTATTACAAACCAGTGAAGATGAGATGTTATTTAAATAGAAGGTGTTACGATAACTGGATGTCTATACAGAAAAATAAGACCTTGGTGTTATGCCCAGATTCCAAGATCCCCAAAATGCCACTCTGGGAGCCAGTTCGATGCAAAAGCAGAAGGTCCTTTTATTTTGGTCTAGCTAAACCGACTCTGCTCCCAGCTGGCCCGACCCTGCTCCCGGCTGGCCCCGGCGACAAGAACAGAGTCCCCTCCCATGGGAAAAACCGGCTTTAATAGGGGGGTGGCGCAAGGGGATTGTGGGCCCTGCCGATTGGCCAGGCGTGAGCCGGGTCTTGTTACACAGGATGTGGTCATATATATGGCGCGCATTTCCCTTGATTGTCATTGGTTAGTTTAAAATCCCGGGTGTGGCCAGCAGAGGCCTGGGGCTTCCGGGAAGAAGGCTACCACGTGGCCCCAACATGGAGGATACAGGCAAGATGGAGGGGAGGGCATAGCCCTCGCCCTTTCATTTGGGTCCATTTCTTATACCATACATCAGGATAAATTCTGAATAAAATAGAGATTAAAATGTAAAAATTATAATCATACAAGTATTAGAAGAAAACATAGGTGAATACCTCGGTAACCTGACAGTGGGTAAGTTTTTCTATGACTGAATTCTGGAAGCAAGAAGGCAAAAGACTGGTACATTTGTTTACATTAGAAAGAAAAAGTCTTTGCATGACAAAAACACCAGAAGCAAAATCAAAAGATAAGTCACAAACTGGGAGAAAATATTTGCAATGTATATGACATGCAAAAAATTACCACCCCTAATGTTAAAGAGATTCTAAAAATAGAGAAAAGACTAACAATTCTACAGGAAAATGGGCCAAAGATATGAAAAGTTCATAGAAAAAAGAAATGCAAATGGCCTTAATCATATGAAAAGCTGCTCAACCTAGCTCTTAATAGGAGAAATGCAAATGAAAACTACTCTGAAAGCCATTTTTCATCTGTCAGATTGGCGGAACCCCAAATATTCAATAACATACGTTTGTTGGCTGTGAGGAAGCAGGCCCTGTCATCATTCCTGCGAGGACAAAAAAGTATTGCCCGTCTGGAGAGATATTTGATGAGGTCTAGCAAAATTACACATGCGTTTGCCTTCTGACCTCACAATTCCATTTGTAGGAATCTATTAAGATGATAACCTAGTAAAATATAAAAAATATGTTCACAATACTATTAATCATAGCATATGTCCTCAAAAGGAAACTGGTAGCAAAAACTACGGAATGGTCACACACTGGAGTAATATGCAGCCACAGAAAAGCAATGAGAAACATATCTTTATACTATTATAAAGCGATCTTCAGAAAAAATATACATCATGAAAATAACAACAAGGTAGTGAAAAGTGTGCATAGTATACTACCATTTATCTGAGAAAGAGATAGGTGACTATGTATACATATTTTCTTATACAGTCATGCTCCACTTAACAATGGATACATCCTGAGAAATGTGTCATTAGGCGATTTCATCCTTGTGTGTACATCATAGAGTGCACTTACACAAACCTGCATGGTACAGCTTTCTACACACCTAGGCTGCATGGTACAGTCTATTGCTCCTAGGCTACAAGCCTGAACAGCACGTTAGTGAACAAAACACGAGATTAAATCAAGCGCAAGAGAAATTGATGTGATTGTATGCCATACAAGACATATGATATGAGGCTGCTGACAGAGTATACAGAAACATTTTTTTTATAAGTAGGAAGAGTATACTCTAAGATAAAGATAAAAAAAATAGACTAGCAAATACATAAAGCAGTAACAAAGTTGTTTGTTATTATCATTATCAAGTACTATGTACTGTACATAATTGTATGTGCGATACTTTTGTGTGACTGGCCATGCAGTAGGTGTGTTCACACCAGCATCACCACAAACACATGAGTAATGCGTTGTGCTATGACATCATGGCTGCTATGCCACAAGGCGATAGGAATTTTTCAGCTCCATCATAATCTTATGTGATCAACATCATTTATGTGGTCCATCCTTGACAGAAGAGTCAGTATGCCATATAAGATTGTAGTTTTTAAAGTACAAAGTAAAACAGAAAAAAACAAAATATTTTTGTACAGGTAATAAGGAAACAGGATAACAAGGGCAGTGATAGAAGGTATATTTTTCTGAAGACACTGCCTTTTACAGATTTCACTTTGGAATTATGTAAATATTTAGTAGTGACAAAAAGTTAAATATGAAAAAAAATCTATTCCTAAAAATTAAAAGCAAAATGAGACAAATGGACCTGTGTATTAGGTCGGTAAGATAACCATACAGTGAGGAACTATTCCAGGTGACTTTAAATTACAGTCATTTGACAGTATATCTCTAGTGGAATATAACCTAGACAAAAAGAAATGCAAAAAATATTAAACTGTTCTGAGACAGTTGTGTGCATACCGAAGAATAAAACAAACAAGTAAATATGTTGGTATCATTAAAACCCAGAAATTTTGGCATGGGAGAAAGGAAATGTAGATATAAGATGGATAAGGTTAAGTAACAACCCAGTAGTTCTAAATTTGCACCAGAGAGATCACCACGAACGCCTGGAGTATTTTATTTCTACGAAGATAATTTCTAGCTCTGACTACTGAAAAGACCTAGAAACATGGACCAAGCCAGTAGCAATATGCAGCCCTGGATGGAGGCTGTAAACAGCACTGCTCACTCGAAGACAGCTGGGCTCCTTAGGGAACTGGCTGACCACTGGTCAGAAGCAGGAACTGCATAGGTGAGCCTGGAACACTGCTGCTGGCAGGGAAGCAGGCAAAGAAGCAAAAGGACTCAGAACTAATGTCAATAGACTCTCAATGGCCAAAGGTGAAAATTTGCAAAACAATAAGGATGTTAAATGTAATGAACTGAGATACATCAAATATATGAAAATTCATAATGACACTAAAAATGCTAAAAATGAAATGTTCCTCTTTGGAAGGTGGTGAAAAATCAATTCAACACTTTGAAAGCTGTTATAGAATTATTTATTCTGATGTTTTTAAATGAACTTGGTCGTACTTCCCAGCAACCAAAGAATAGGTGATTGTGCACCAGCAGTTATTCCAGCTGATAAATGAGGAAGGAGAAGTAAAATGGAAATGTCATCATTTTGCCATCCCTAATGAATTATTGGATCTGGGCAATAATCAGCAATGACGGTTAGCATCACAAATGGGTAGACAGATAGGCATCGTGTGCTACGTGATGGAAGTACGAAAACACTGCCTATGAAATATCCTTGCTTCAAAATTGAACCTACACCTCTAGATCTAACTACCAATTTAGAAGAAATATATGGGACAGAGGGACATGTTAAATGACATTAGGGGAACACAATTGAGAAAATCTAGACCGTGGGAGTCTCTATAGGACAAATGGCTTGATCTTTTATTTATTTTTTTAAAATATATTTTATTGATTTTTTTACAGAGAGGACGGGAGAGGGCTAGAGAGTTAGAAATATTGATGAGAGAGAAACATTGATCAGCTGCCTCCTGCACACCCCCTACTGGGGACGTGCCCGCAACCAAGGTACATGCCCTTGACCGGATTCAAACCTGGGACCCTTCAGTCCGCAGGCCGACGCTCTATCCACTGAGCCAAACCGGTTAGGGCATGGCCTGATCTTTTAAAAAATAAATTACAAGGAGGAACAAAACACATGGAGGAGAAATATAGAAGATTAATAAACACTTGAAAAGATATATTAACAATTGGATCTTGACTCAAGCAAACAAATTGTATAACCAAACAAAAACTTAGGAGAGAATTAAGAAACGAACACTGAATATTTGATGGTATTAGGGAATTCTTCTCAATACTTTTAGGACTAAAAATAGTATTGTGGTCATGTTTTTTGTGTTGTTTTTTTTAAAGTTCTCATTTATTTTAGATATATATTGAGGTACTTTTCCATGCTATAATGTATGGAGATTGCTTCAAAATAACTGGAGTTGGGGGAGGATTGGATTGGGATGCAGTGGTTGGCAAACTCATTTGTCAACAGAGCCAAATATCAACAGCACTATTGAAATTTCTTTTGAGAGCCCAATTTTTTAAACTTAAACTATATAGGTAGGTACATTGTTATTAACTTAATTAGGGTATTCCTAAGGTTTAGGAAGAGCCACACTCAAGGGGGCAAAGAGCCACATGTGGCTCACGAGCCACAGTTTGCCGACCACTGGGATAGAGATTAAAATCAAACAGATTATATGAGTTTTAAAATGTGTTCAAACTATGTGATACAGAGGGATTAATTACAGTATTCTTTCTATTTTTGCATACATATGAAATTGTCCATAATAAAGAGGTGGTTAAAAAAATCCCATTTATGATAAAATATCCAGAATATAGAGCATACTACCTTAGATATTATATTACTTGTTGTAGAGGACACTTAAGTTTAAATCAAATCCCCTTCCTATATTAGGAACTTTGTAATGTGTAATTCTTGGGCCTCTGGAAGCTGCAAGGAGGCATATATGACTGGTCCCTGTTCCCTGGAAGCTACGGCATGGATCATAATTGAGGTTTAGCCAACAGTAGGCTCTCACTCAGGACTCAGAATCCTGGTGAATATAACCAAAACCTGAGGAATGGTGCTTAGTATCCAGTGGTAGGACATCTAGTCATGCATAAATAGACCATTTAGGATAAATAGACCATTGTTACCACTTAGCTTTTGCTATGGTTCCTGCTATCTAGTCTCGATTTCAGCTTGATTTCAGCATCAGCTTCTCTAGACTTCTCATTAATTATTTGAGATATCCAATGGCCTGTGATAAATCCCTTTCTCTTTCAGTTAGCCTGAGTCAGATTTCTTTGCTTACAATATAGATTCCTGAGTGTTATCTGAATAAAAAGTTCAGTAGGACCATAATAATATAAATTAAAGAATGTTTTAAAAAATAAATCACTATATAAACTGTATGCTAGTGTACTTATAGAACATATATCTACACATATAATAGATACTAGAGGCCCGGTGCACAAAAATTTGTGCACTCGGGGGTGGGGGGGGGAGGTCCTTCAGCCTGGCCTGTGCCCTCTCGCAGTCTGGGACCCCTCGGGGGATGACCACCTGCTGGCTTAGGCCAGCTCCCCGGGAGATTGGGCCTAAGCTGGCAATCAGACATCCCTCTGGCAGCCTGGCAGCCCTCGGGGGATGTCCACTTGCCAGCGGGGAGCAGACCTAAGCTGCAGTCGGACATCCTTAGCGCTGCTGAGGAGGCAGGAGAGGCTCCCACCACCACCGCTGTACTGGCAGTCGTCAGCCTGGCTTGTGGCTGAGCAGAGCTCCCTCATGTGGGAGTGCACTGACCACCAGAGGGCAGCTCCTGCATTGAGTGTCTGACCCCTGGTGGTCAGTGTGTGTCATAGTGACCAGTCATTCCCAGTCTTTCTGCTGTCAGTTTGCATATTACCCTTTTACAATATAGGATAGAGGCCTGGTGCACGGGTGGGGGCTGGCTGGTTTGCCCTGAAGGGTGTCCCGGATGAGGGTGGGGTCCCACTTGGGTGCCTGGCCAGCCTGGGTGAGGGGCTGATGGCTGTTTGCAGCTGGTCACACCCCCTTCAGGGTGGGGGTCCCCACTGGAGTGCCTGGCCAGTCTGGATGAGGGGCTGAGGGTTTTCAGGCTGGCCAAGCCCGCCGGCGACTGAAGCTCCCAGCCTCTCCTTTTTTCTTTCTTTTTATTTTTATTCTGAGATTTATTTACCTTCTATAATTGAAATTTTTTTGCCACTCCAGCTCCGAGGCCACGGCCTGCTGAAAGCAGGTAACTGGCGTTTATTTAGCTTCTATAATTGAAACTATGTTGCTTTCGCAGCTCAGAGCCGGGCCGCGGCAGGCGGGGAAGCTTGGCAAGCCTCCTGCTTGCTTCAGCTGCGTGGCTGCTGGCCGCCATCTTTGTTGGCGGTTAATTTGCATATCTCGCTGATTAGCCAATGGGAAGTGTAGCAGAGGTACGGTTAATTTCAATCTTTGTCTATTATTAGATAGGATGATCATGTTTTGTATAGTATAGATAGAACACTTCAAAGCTCTTAAATTGATTTCTTGTTATCTTTATTGTTAAAACAATGACTATAATATTGAGATAACAAAGTATGAGAATGAATTAACTTTTTTGGTCCACATAAACATTTTTAATCTTAAAACATTATAGGGTAATGATATCTGGCTTGCCTACAGCACTTGATTGCTGTGTGCATTTAACAGGGTAATTGTAGGGAAAGATTTTTGAAAATATGTATGAAAGGCATTGCCATTGTTACTTAGAGGATAGAGGAGCCACAGATGAACCTAGTCCAGGGACTAAGACATCCCCAATACTGGTGACTATGAAGTTTGTAAAGTCTATTCCTCCCACTGTGTCCATACCTTCTTGCTTCCTTCATCCCTGAGGCCCTGTGCAATGGCCTCTGGCATTTTCCCAGGGCATGCCATGCAGAGATCCTAGATACTCCATGGCTGTGAAAGAAGACTTAAGAGAGGGGATGAAAACCGGCAGACTAGGACAATAGAAAGATGTCACCGATTTAAAATAAAGCCACTCTTTGAGGTATTGAGAAATCTCAAATGCAAATTTCTGCTTCATTAAGCTATTAGATAAGGATACCCGGATGAAGAGAACCTTTAACAATTCCTTGGTGACCCCAAGGTCAAACGTGGAGCAAGTCGGCTGGACTTCCTCCTGTCCTGGACGTTGCTCAGCTTTATAGGGTGTCAGGGCAGAGTCACTCACAGGGAGCTGTCCCCCACCCAGGCAGACTTATGGGGAGGCTAGGCAAGAGCGGCAAGGCTGGCACTAGGGCGTGGGTAACGTGGGTGAGCCAGAATAAAGAGAATTATCCAGCAGATGGTAAAAGGTCAGTCAGCCTGGAGGGTGAAAAGCTGTTTAAGAGGCATTATAATAACAGACAATATTCTAAAGAGACAGATGAAAATGAATGTTTGAAGGTAGAGACTCTAAAATGCCAAGAACCCATAAGGGAGTAAAGCACAGATATCCAAAGAGTCAGTGACTTGCAGATATGCCCCAGTGGGTGTCCATCAGAGAATCCTGTCTGGTCACTCTCTTCTCTGTGATACAGTCCAAAGAGCTCAGTCCAGTCACGATCCATCTACATCTTGGGCAAGATGGGGAGGAGGAGTCTCTTTCGTCTGAATGCCTGCTCTTGACACCCGGTAGGCCACTGACCCAGTCGTGATGCCAGGCTTTCTCTCCCCCTCCTACCTCTATGGTTTCCATTCCAGAAAACTGGAGACAGCTGTTGTTTATATTAAAAAATTTAATTTCAAGGAATTATAAACAGGCTAGGTTTCCAGATCAGTTTTCCTTTGTCAATTCCACATAATGAAGGAGTGGTCTCTTTCAGTATCTGAAGTTTAACAAGTTTTACATTTCCCAAAGAAATCTTTAGATATGTATGTGCATCTTTTGTCTTATTGAACAGAGTACACAGAATATAATTTAGACTTTTCTTTATGACTTGGGACTGTTAATAAGATCAACAATTGCGCTGTAAACCTGGGGATCTGTCTGGATGTTTGATCCTGGAAGAAAGAGATCCAGGCTGCTGTGCTTTTGGTCACTTAGTATCTATTCTGCATTCTATGTTCAAATAATTTGCATGAGTTGGAATATTTTGTTCTTTAAAAGTGAAGCAGTGCTTGATGGTATAACCAGCTGACTTAGTTTTCATTTGTGAGAAAATTTTTTATTTATGAGATATTTTAAACTACAGATTCAACTTCTTTAATGGTTATAGGATAATTTTTGTTTTTATTT
>NW_005875813.1:0-11183 GCF_000147115.1 Myotis lucifugus | reverse complement strand
CCTTACTGTCCGCCTGCAGTGGAGGCAGGAGAGGCTCCCGCCACTACTGCTGCGCTCGCCAGCCATGAGCCGGCTGAGCAGCGCTCCCCCTGTGGGAGCGCACTGACCACCAGGGGGAAGCTCCTGAGCTGAGCGCCTTCCCCCTGGTGGTCAGTGCGAGTCATAGCAACCGGTCATTCCGCCATTTGGTCGATTTGCATATTAGCCTTTTATTATATAGGATTGATTTCAGAGAGAGGAAGGGAGAGGGAGAAAGAGACAGAAACATCAATGATGACAATGCATCATGGATCGGCTGCCTCCACGCACGCCCCCTACCGGGGATCGAGCCCGAGACCTGGGCGTGTGTCCTGACTGGGAAACGCACCGTGACTTCCCGGGGTGCCGCTCGACCGCTGAGCCACGCCAGCCGGGCGGTTCCTTAGAGTCTAAGTGCCTCTGTATCGAGTTGAGTGCTCCTTAAGGAACTCAGCCTGTTCCCGCACGAGTAATCGGATTAACTAAGAAATGTATCTGAACAGAGTGGTCCTCATTGATCGCAGACGTTTGTATTAATATTGCACTTGAAAAGGACTATTAATCATAGCCTAAGTAATAGTTTGGGGCTATGAATGATGACAAACTTTTTCTGAAAATATATTTTTATTGATTTCAGAGAGGAAGGAAGAGATAGAAACATCCATGATGAGAGAGAATCATTGATCGGCTGCCTCCTGCAAGTCCCCTACTGGGGATTGAGCCCGCAACCCGGGCACGTGCCCTTGACCGGAATCGAACCTGGGACCTTTCAGTCCGCAGGCCGGTGCTCTATCCACTGAGCCACACCGGCCAGGACAAAGACAAACTTTTGTGTGTGTGTGTGTGTGTGTGTGTGTGTGTGTTTTTAGTCGAAGTATGTGGTAGGAGAGAAACCAACATACTAACTTTTGACAATCTGTGACACAGGCCCGGCTGAACCGTTCTTTGTGGCCAAGCACGAGGACAGTTTGTTTAAGGATCTGTTTCAGGACTACGAGAGGTGGGTCCGGCCCGTGGAGCGCCTGGACGACAAGATCGGAATAAAGTTCGGCCTCGCCATATCTCAGCTGGTGGACGTGGTAGGTGTGCGAGTCCGTCCGGACCCGGCCTCGCGCTCCGTGTGGTTGAAATTGCTCTTCGGAGCCGCGGCCCAAGAGGGACGGCCAGGCGGTGCCCCCAGGGCCCCTGCTTCCCGGGCGAGGACCCCACGGCCGCCTTGGCCTCTGGGACGCGCTTCCCTGGGGCCTCCTCCTCCTCCCTTCCGGGTGGTTCTCCTGTCTTAGGGACGGGCCGGGGCGTGGGTGCCCTCCCTCCGCTAAGCTATTTACCTTCTGTCCTCTCCCCTCCTGTCGGGACCACTTGTACTTCCATGGTCTCTGCACTTACTGTTGTTTTTTGGGGTTTTTTTTTGTGCGGGGGTTGTTTTTAATTTTCTTTTTTTTAAAATTATTTTTTTATTGATTTCAGAGAGGAAGGGAGAAGGAGAGAAAGATAGAAACATCAATGATGAGAGAGAATCACTGATGGACTGCCCCCTGCACGCCCCCCACTGGGGACAGAGCCCACATCCTGGGCATGTGCCCCTGGCCGGAATCGAACCCGGGACCCCCCAGTCCGCAGACTGACACTGTATCCACTCGGCCAAACCAGCTAGGGCTGTTTTGTTTCTTTTTTAATCCTCACCTGAAGACATTTTTCATTGATTTTTTAAAAAATTGGAGTTGTTTATTTTTGCACACTGTGGTGGGCTGTTTCTGTTTCCCGCGACCCGCACGGGAAAACGACAGGTTCTTGAGCGGAGGAGCTGGGGATTAAGAAATTAAAGAAAGACCAAGACGCAGAAATAGATTTTAAGCTGGGGCCAGGTGGGCGCCATCCTCTCTGATGGAGAGGCGGCAAAGGCGGCCTGAGACACACAGCAGGTTTATTTTAAAGGCCTAGATTTACATATCTAGTTCCGCCCCTGCCTGATTAACATGTCCAGCCTTATTGGGGAAGCATGTTCCCAGGGCGTGGCTCTGCCTATGCTCGGAGTTCAGCTGACAATAATTATAAGAAAATGCCTAGGTGCCTCCCAGGCGGCCCTCTACATCTCCCCCGTTTTTGTTTTTTAAGCTACTATAATAAAAGTAAAATTTTAAACATTATTAGTAGGGCTCTAGAATTAAAACAATGCAAATGCAAAAACTAAACTACATACATGTTATCATTTTCAAAATTTGAACGTTAAGAACAAAACTGGCTATTAAATAATAACAAAACAATGCCAATGCAAAACAACAATATGAGAAATCAGAACTATGGACATATAACATTTTTGCTACTAAATGAAAAGTCTCTTTTGCTGCTGGTGTATATTTACTCAGAGTCCTTGGACTTGGCTGCAAAAGACTTTGCAGAAGACTGGCAGCTAACAGATGCTAGCATGAGCAGGAACATGGTTGAAGAAGTAGCTTCAACTTCTTGCTTTTCCACAATCTGTTGTGCTTCAGTCGTTAACTTCTTCAGATGACTTCATATTGGCACAACAGTCCCTTGTGTCTTTCAGTTTTCTTCTTCTTCCCCTTGGCTGTCATTAGGGCAGTACCTAGTCCTTTTGAGTGAATGGACACAGGAGCTTGTCTGAGTCCGTTGTGGTGATGGATGTAACGCTCTGGCATCCGAATTGGCTGCATTGCTCCTTCTTCCTGGGCAACCTGCAGCAATGCACAGGTGCTGGCTGCTATCATGACAAGGCGTCCTCACCATCTCCATCTTTGAACTGTCTCTCCTGTCTTTGTGGCTGGAGCAATCTGGTCAGTTGGGATCTGTTGTTGCAGGAATCCACATGGTCTGGGAGCTGTTCTCTGAAAGTATACAAACATATTCTCGACCAAAGGTTAAAGGGAAAACCTTACTTGGGGTCTTTTCTTTATAATGATCTTCTCCTGGCTTTTCCTAATCTCATGTGTTTTTTCTGGGTGTCTCGCTGTTAGCATTAAATGAAAAATTTTATCTAAATGTAATTTAGTTATAGGATATTTTTCTTTACATGGTATTTTTCCACTATCCCCCCTTTTTTATTTAATTATAGGAGAATTTTGGAAAATTTACAATGCAGTCTAGATAACTTTAAATTCCAACTTTTTGCACAAAAATATGACTGCTTTAGGTTCATAGCATGTTAAGCAATTTTAAAACGAAATGAAAATTTTGGTTAATACCTTTTGAATAATTACTTATTTCAAATTAGCCAAATTTAATTTGAAAACTTGACAACTATTTTACTGTCAAATTTAATATTTTAACAATAATCTTAATTTGCACTGTGAATATTAATTGAAAGGATCAGTTTACGTCTTTGAGGAGGCTTAAGCATTCCTGTTGTTAGGCTAGATTTAAATTTAGAGTCTGTTAAACTAAGCCTTCGTTTTTCTGGATACCATTTTCAGCTGGACCAAGTCTCTTCTGTTATTTGGTTCCTGATCTGGGCTGGGCATGGGAAGCAAGAAGCAGCCATGGGGACAGGAGACCTTCCTCAGAAGGGGCGAGTGTTCAAGCCCCTGCACCATTGGGGGGGTGAGGATCTGTGCCCCACCTCTGTTGAACCCCAAGTTTTCTCCTACTGGCCCCCCGACTGTGCCTGTCTTAGGTCGCCCCTCCCTGAGGGGTCTTACCCGTCTTTGACTACCAGCCGTACTCTCTGGGCCAAGTAGGGTGATGTGAGGTTCAGTTCTGTCTCCTTGTTAACCTATGTCCCTCTGGCCTCCATGTCCAGCTACTGCCTTTGGATCCCCTTGCCTGCTGGCGGGGCCCCGGCATTGATCATAGGGAACCCAGGTTTCTTCTCCAGAGAGGGCCCAGCTTACACCATTGGGCAAGAGACAGATCCATGGTACCAGCTTTTCATGATCTCAGCTTGAACGGAGAGCTCAGATAACAGCTGTAGACAATTGGAATCCTCTTGGAAAAAAGGATCAAGAGAGGTCAATACAGAATGCTTAAGTGCCTTCCCAGGAGGGAATAGATACTTTTATGTCCTTAAATATTAAATTGCTGCCAAACATTTAAAGAATTAATTTGTAAGTTTGTTTGGGATAAATGCACAATATACCGTTGTAAAGCATCAAAATTATTAATGAAACTTGTAGAATAATACCATGTAAGAATATTCTTTGCTCTAGGTCATGACAACTTAATTTTAAACTCAAGGTTTGGAATGAGGAACCTAGTTTTCAAAAAAAAGACAATTTACAGCCAAATTACAGTTTTGGGTAAATACATTATCTAGAGTCCTTGGGTAATCTAGGTTAAACTTAGGTATGTTATCTAAATTACAGTTTTGGGTCTAGAACCCTTGGGTGACCTGATTAAACTTAGGCATGTTATCTAAATTACAGTTTTGGGTCACCAGAACACTGAGTTGACACGTTAACTGGAGCCCTCTGACCTTGGGATAGCTGTACTGTCCTTCCCAGGTAAAGGAAAAATGTGTCTTCTAAGGATTCAATTGCTTATAAGGATAGTAATTTAAGTATTATTTTTTTTTAAAGGCAAAGCAAGTACATTTAGTATTTAGTATACTTCTGATTCACAAGGGGCAAACGTTGCCCCACCTCTAGCCTAATTTTAAAATGCAGCAGCAAGGAGCTTTTGTTATTTCAAATTACATCTTAAAATTCTATTGCTGTATTTTAAGAAATATTAAACAAAATAACTTGTTTTGCCCTTTCTCAGAGGCAAAAACTTAAAATATATATTTATTAATTTTTATTTGATAAAGTTTTCCATGTCATTTCAACTATATTAAATTTGGTTAAATTAATAAATCCTTTGAAAAGAGAGAATAAACTTTTGAAAACATTTCAGGGCCCGTGTAATTTCTCAAAGTCATTCCCTGGTTATAGTTTTGAAATCCAACTTAAAAAGACCATCAAATATATATGTATACTTCTTATAATTATTAAGAAATATCAATTAAATTTAAACTGGTTTTAAAATTTCGGTTGGGATCATAGAAATTGGATTACTGCTATCAGTCCCTTTTAAATACTTTGACATAAGCTATTTAACTTTTGTTTAGGGAGGGAACATATAACCTTTAGTTGTCCTTAGTTTAAGGAAAGTAGGGTTTTCTAGATTTAAGAGATTAGAAAAATGATTTAGCCTTTTAAAGGAATACAAGCTCTATTGTCGGCCCTTATAAAGCCAACTGCTCAAAACATTGGTCTATCATATCACTTAAATTATATTAAGACCCTGATTGCTAACCTTTTTAAGCATTAAAAATATCTTCTTAAAAATAGTATTAAATAAATCTGAGAGGCAAGCACACTTTCTTCCCCATCGAATTTCTGTAGTAAAACTTCGCCTTAAAGCTCCACCCCTGAAATTCCATCCTGCCTCAGTGAGAAGACACTCCTTTTTGGCTAAATCAGAGGGAGGGGCCTTTGCTGTTTCAAGATGGCGGCCCCCAGGGGAGCAGCAAGCCATGTGGCTGACATGGAGGCAGCCAAGTCACGCAGCCCAAAATGGTGGCTGTCTACGCTGTTTTTTGATAGAGCAAACCAACATCCCTAAAAGATAGATGACCAACATTATATTGTAGACAAACAGAAATCTCATTAGCTGTTTATACCTTTTATAATTATCTTAAAGAATATCAATCAAATTTAAACTGGTTTTTGTATTAAAAAATTTTCAGTTGAGATCATAAAATTAATCCTATTTTTTAAATCAGACCAAGAAGTAACATATTTTGAATTTCTAATTATTTAAGAGAAAACACATTTTATTTTTTCAAAAACAAGTTATACTTTAGATATTTAATTAATTTATCCTGATTCAATTTGCACTTTGAACTTTCAGAGCTTACAAGTCAAATATTAGCAGTTCTTTGATTAACTACACTTTTATATTTTTAAGAATAAATTTTAAAATCTAATAATTAACTTTAAACCATGTTTTTTCTGCCCTGCCAGGGGAAACTGAGAAGTAAACTTGTATTAAAAAATGACTACTGGTGGAAAGCTGATTTCAAAGGAGCCACCTTTTGGCCGCTTGACCTTTTCTGGGAAGGTCAGCTAGCAAAAGGTGTAGCCATGGAAATGCAAATTAACATTCCTAAAGATGGCTGCTGGCGGGAAGTGGATTACCTGAATGCTAGGGGAAGGGCGTGTCTACCCCTCCCTCCATTAAAAAAGGATGTAGCTTTAAACCTTTTAATGGCAAGAAAAGAGACCTTAAACTTTCAGAGCTTTAAATCTTAGGTAGCAAATTAAATACTTAGCATTTTTCAGATCAATACTTTTACATTTAAGGATACATTTCAAATAAAATATAAGGCATTTTCAATTAATAGATTAACATCTATCATCTAGACTTCATACTAGGAATACTCAGATCAACATTTTAGTATTATAAATCTCAATATTTTTAGATGATTTGAACTTAAAAGTTTTAAGTTTCCAGCCAATAAGCCTGGCATGGCTGCTAAATTTCAAAATGGTCACAATTTTCCTGCTGGGGAAGTCAAGAAGCAAACCCATAGCTATTCACATGTAAACTTGACTATCAACTTCCTGGTGATACTTGCCTCAGGGCGGGGAAATTTCAAGAGCTACTTTAAATCGCCTTGGGAAATCAGCCTGTATTTCTTTCTTAGGTTCATCTCCGCCATTTTTAAGGCCAAAACAGTCTCAGGTTTTTATTCTGTACACAGCAAAAGTTCAAGTTCAGCTCAAAACTATGCGCACTCGTTTTTAAACTGGCCTTTTCCCTTTACATGTGCACAGAAATCCTGGATGCATTTATGAATTTGTAAAAGCTTTAAGTCATTAGCTGGAAAAAAGGATAAAGATGGCGAAGATGAGGCGAAGAAGTGGCTTTCTTGGGGAGTGGCGTCCATATTGGATGGCCATGTGGGCTTCCCCCACCTCCTTGTTTCTTAGGGGGAAGATTCAGTAATGGTCTGGCATTTACTCTTTTTATTTTATTTATTTTTCAATTTTTATTTATTTTTATTTTTTCAAGGAAAGAAAAGATTTTTTAAGATAAAGAATCATTGGCAGTTGCTGAGAAATTCCTTTAATCCTTTTCTACTTGGTTACAAGTAGTTTACACGTGGAGGCAGAGGAGGTGCAGATGGTATTCTTAGAGACTCGCACCCTTCCACTCCAGGCTGTAAGGCCGTGGCTGCACCCCACTTAGACATTTTTAAACTCTCCTGTGCTGAATCAAGGCCATCACCAATTAAAATAGAAATTTTCTCTGGACTTTTTGCTGAGTATTGGTCACACAACTGCTTTCTAACCTTTTCCCAGGTTTCATCAACAAAGCTTAAGAAAGAAATAAAGAATTTGACTACAATTAACAGAGCATAGTTTAAAGCATACTTATAAGTATTTGAGAGTAGAGATCTCTTTCCCGAGACTCTGAATTACCCATATTTTACACCCGGGTTGATTCAATTCACACAATACCACTCCTTACCTTCAATCTGTCGTGTGCACACACTTCTAGGAGCGACCCCCTCGCTTTCTTCTCTTGCCTCCTTACTCAATCCCTGTTCGGCGCGCCAAATGTGGTGGCTGTTTCTGTTTCCCGCGACCCGCACTGGAAAACGACAGGTTCTTGAGCGGAGGAGCTGGGGATTAAGAAATTAAAGAAAAAACGAGATGCAGAAATAGATTTTAAGCTGGGGCCAGGTGGGCGCCATCCTCTCTGATGGAGAGGCGGCAAAGGCGGCCTGAGACACACAGCAGGTTTATTTTAAAGGCCTAGATTTACATATCTAGTTCCGCCCCTGCCTGATTAACATGTCCAGCCTTATTGGGGAAGCATGTTCCCAGGGCGTGGCTCTGCCTATGCTCAGAGTTCAGCTGACAATAATTATAAGAAAATGCCTAGGTGCCTCCCAGGCGGCCCTCTACAGCACACCTTTGTTTTTCTTTTTAATATATTTTTATCGATTTCAGAGAGGAATGGAGAGAGAGAGAGAGAGAGAGAGAGAGAGAGAAACATTAATGATGAGAGAGAATCATGGACCTGCTGCCTCCTGCACGCAACCCCAGCCTGCAACCCGGGCATGTGCCCTTGAGCGGAATCAAACCTGGGATTCTTCAGTCCTCAGGTCGACGCTCTATCCACTGAGCAACACCAGCCAGGGCTCTGTGCTGAGTGTTGTAATTTACACAGTGTGTTGTGGTTGGTGGCTATGATCTTTTCTTTTTTTATTTTAAAAAACTATATTTTATTGATTTTTTACAGAGAGGAAGGGAGAGGGATAGAGAGCTAGAAACATCGATCAGCTGCCTCCTGCACACTCCCCACTGGGGATGTGCCCACAACCAAGGCACATGCCCTTGACCGGAATCGAACCCGGGACCCTTCAGTCCGCAGGCCGATGCTCTATCCACTGAGCCAAACCGGTGAGGGCAATCTTTTTTTTTTCTTTTAATATCTATTTTATTGATCTCAGAGAGGAAGGGAGAGGGAGAGAGAGATGGAAACATCCATGATGAGAGAATCATTGATCGGCTGCCTCCTGCACGCCCCACACTGGGGATCGAGCCCACCATCCAGGCGTGTGTCCTTGACAGGAATTGAACCCGGGACCTTTCAGTCTGCAGCCCAGCGCTCTATCCACTCAGCCACACCAGCCAGGGCCCGTGTACAGCAAGTACATAAAGTTCCACTGTGCTCATCTCTTAGGTTGTATCTTAGTCAGATCTGGGGAAATGCGGTGGTTGAGACGATGAGTGTTAAATCTAAAAACGCCGATGGTGAGCGTGAGGGCAGTTTGTCTGAAATGCAGCGTGCGTTGGGAGGAATCACGTGACACGAGGCTGGAAAAGGGGCCCTGCCTTTGTGGACGGATGAACAGAACGCAGGTCCCACCCGGGGGGAGCGTTGGCATAAAATGAGAGAACTCGTATTTAGGGAATCATGGTGTCTGGATTGGAACCGTCGGCCTCATTGAAATCTCTGTTTTTCAGGATGAGAAGAACCAGCTCATGACCACGAATGTCTGGTTGAAGCAGGTACGTATCAAACCCAAAAGGCCGCCCCCTGGCGACCGGCGACCCTGTTACTACAGGGTGTGCTGCGCGGAGGGCGTGAGGGAGGGCTGGGCTGGGCGCGTTGGCGGGAGGCAGGCCGACCGGGTAGGTGGAGTTCTCGTGTTTACTGGGTTGGTGTTATCTGAGTGCCAGGCGCTGGGGAGCAGCAGTGAGCAACACTGATCAGCTGGGGAAAATACGCTGGGAACTAGGATAGGCTGTGTTGGGATCTGTATATATATATGTATAAAATATATTTTATTGATTTTTACAGAGAGGAAGGGAGAGGGATAGAGAGAAGCATCGATGGGAGAGAAGCATCGATCAGCTGCCTCCTGCACGACCCCCACTGGGGATGTGCCCGCAACCCAGGTACATGCCCTTGACCGGAATCAAACCCGGGACCTCTTATTTATTTATTTACTTACTGTTGTGAATCCTCCCCCGAGGATATTTTTCCATTGATTTTTAGAGAGAATGGAAGGAAGAGGGAGAGACAGAGAGAAACATCGATGTGAGAGAGACACGTCAATTGGTTGCCTCCTGCACGCACACTGACCAGGGCCGGGGAGCCTGCAACCGAGGTACGAGGCCTCTACCGGAATGGAACCCGGGACCCTTTAGTCCGCAGGCCGACGCTCTACCCACTGAGCGACACCAGCTAGGGTTTTATTTTTTATTTATTTTAAAAATATGTTTTTATTTCTTTTTAGAGAGAGAGAGGAAGGGAGAGGGACAGAGAGTTAGAAGCATCGGTGAGAGAGAATCATGGACCGGCTGCCTCCTGCACGCCCCACACTGGGGATCGAGCCCTCAACCTGGGCACGTGCCCTGACCTGGAATCAAACCCTGACCTCCTGGTTCATAGCTTGACGCTCAACCACTGAGCCACGCTGGCCGGGCTGTCCCTACTTTTTTTATTATTGTCTAAAGTTTTACATATGTCTCCTTTTTCCCCAATTGACACCACCCCCAGCCATTCCCACCCTGGGCAAGCCCCCACCGCCCCAGTGTCCCTACTTTTTAGAACCGACCACCACTTCCCTGACCCTGAACTCCTAAAAGGCACGGGTGCTTTCCTTGGGGTGCGAGTCTTAACCTGACATGATCCCAGCGTTGTTCCCGCGTGGAGGCCGGACAAGGTGTTTGCGTGTGTGGAACGTGGAATGCGTCCAGCTGCTGTTCGCATGAAGCAGTCTGGCCGGTCCGTGTCCACACAGCTGGAAAAGGCATGTTTCCCTCGAACCCGGACCCTAGATGCCCGAGGCTGCACCTCCTGGGCCCGGCTGGCGGTTGGCGAAGGCGTGACAAGCAGAGCCGTGAGCACACGCCGCCTGGCGCTCCGTGTCCCGCAGGGACCGAGCTCAGAGCCGCGGCCCCAGGGCAGGGACGAGGCGGCCCAGCGCCCACGGGGAAGGCACCGGCGCTCTCTCCGTCCGTCGGGAGGGGCCAAGCTTTCCTGTCTGACCGTTTCCAGTCCCTGTGAGGGTTGAGGCCGTTGAAATCGACGCCGTTGTC
The DNA here is from genome assembly GCF_000147115.1 of Myotis lucifugus. Classification (NCBI taxonomy): domain Eukaryota; kingdom Metazoa; phylum Chordata; class Mammalia; order Chiroptera; family Vespertilionidae; genus Myotis; species Myotis lucifugus. The sequence continues at coordinate 609 of NW_005875813.1, read as the reverse complement.
TTTGTTTCAAAGGAGTGGAGAGACGTGAAGCTCCGGTGGAACCCCGAGGACTACGGGGGGATCCGAGCCATCCGGGTCCCGTCAGACGCTCTCTGGACCCCAGACATCGTCCTGTTTGACAAGTAAGTTCCAGTCCGCCTTCCGTTGTGTTTCCGGGGGGCACCCTTGCGTGGCGATTGGGCGCTGGTGACGTCTCCTTCCTTCTGAGAGGGGGGTGGCTGTCCGGTCGAATGACCCGACTTCATTCTTTTTTTAAAATATATTTTATTGATTATTTTACAGAGAGGAAGGGAGAGGGATAGAGAGTTAGAAACACCGATGAGAGAGAAACATCGATCAGCTGCCTCCTGCACACCCCCTACTGGGGATGTGCCCGCAACCAAGGTACATGCCCTTGACCGGAATCGAACCCGGGACCCTTCAGTCCGCAGGCCGACGCTCTATCCACTGAGCCACACCGGTCAGGGCCCGATTTCACATTCTTTGGGTTCAAGTCGGTCCCGTGGGTCTCCCCTCCTTTTGTGTGTGCGTGTTCCTGTGCGTGAGAAGTGCATCCACACAAGTCGTCCTTTGGTTTCTGACATTTGTTTCTTAAAACACAAAAACGTG
>NW_005875812.1:0-11185 GCF_000147115.1 Myotis lucifugus | reverse complement strand
AACTGTTGAAAATATCAAATTAAAACGTGGCTGTATCTTCTTCCTTAAAAGTTAAAAACATAATAGATGTGATTTAACTCACACCAATGGTTTGTGAAGCTGAAATACTTTCATGTAGGGTCTGCTCAATGCTGGCATTAGATTAGTGCAAGGATTGAGAGCCACAAGTCACCTATTTTCTCCAGTGAGGAAGGGAGCTGTGTGTGAATCATTCCTGCCACTAAGCCCGTTGGACAGCCAGCCTGCTAGGCAGCAAGGATGCCAGCCTCAGCTTAGAGGTGGAAGAAGTGCTGCCATCTCTCTCAGAACAGTCCCAAACTCAGCCTGAGAAGGACAAGCCCTACCAGCCAAGACCCAGTCAGGCCAGTGCTGGGCTCTAAGTAAGACTGACAATTGTCTTTCCCTCTTATTTTTTCTGAAACCAAACCAACCCCCCTCCGAACCAAAATTTAATAATCACTCTTTCACTCAAGTCACTGCTGAATGAACAGCAAGTTGTATATGAGCTCATGAGGTGACTTCCCTCCTAGACACACATTATAAGAGTCTGTAATAAGCTCTATCCCTGCCCAGTCCCTTCACTCCACCCCCCTCCCACAGCCCCTCCCTTCCAAACACATCTACATCCTGTTGAACCAGGTAGTTAACTTTCTGGGGACTACAGATCCATCTTGTCCCCTCGCTTGAGACACAAGCTCTGGAGAAGCAGGACCCCTCACTGCCTGGCTTAATAGACATGGGGCCCTGCTGGGGTCTGGCTGGTACTCTGTCCTCAGCTGCCTTCTGTCAGCACAGCAGCCACCACTCATCCAGGTCCAAGGAGCACATGCAACCTGTACTGGAATGACAGGGGCCCAGCTGTGCACAGGGAAGGAGCCCACACTGGGGCTCTTGGACTCTGACTGGGGCTCTTGGTCCCAGGTGGGGACTTGATGGAGCCTCTCCACTCTCCTGCTGGGCCTCAGAGCCACACACCTGGCCCAGCACCAATTCTCCCCGGCAACTGCCCTGGGCTTTTGCCTGCCCACACCCACCCACCTGCCCAGCTGCCACTGCTGCTCCCAGCCTTGCCACATGAGAGGAATCTGGGCTTCTCAACCATCTGAATGTGAAATGGCCCAGCCTAAAACCCCTGACTGGAAGTTGCAGAGACCACAGGGGCATGTCCTAGCTCAAAGCTTCTGCCAGCTTCTTGGCTTTAGTCCCAGAGATGTCATCATCCCCTGTGGGTGATTGTGCAGATCAGCCCAGGTTCCCCACCTGCCACACTTATGGCAACTGCACCTCCCATACTGTTCTCTGGACCATTGCCTGAGAATCCTGGCTGCTGGTCACCATGGGGCCCTGGGCTGTGCTGGTGTTCACACACGTGGACTGACTGGTGAATAAACACATATATTGATTTTAGAGTGAGAGGAAAATAGGGATGGAGAGACACACACACACACAGTTCTTTTGTTCTGTTACTTTCATACCTTCAGTGGTTGATTCTTGTAAATGCCCCGACCGGTGATGGAACTTGCAACCTTGGCGTATTGAGATGATTCTCCGACCCACTGAGCTATTTGGCCATGGCAAGACATACGCAGTAATTTAGGTAAAATACCCAATCATGTATGAATAGATACATACAAAAACCATCATGTTGACAGAGTGGTGGAAGGCAAGATAGGATTCATGGGGTTCCATAAGTGTCGTTTATATGGATAAATTTAAGGTAAGCTATTTCTAAGGCAGGCTGTATTTTTGCATCAGTTCTATGTGCCAAAAATGAAGCACTGATAAGGGCAGGAGGATCTTGGTTTCAGCAATGCAGGAATGCATGGAAACACCAAAGGCATATGCTTTAAAATATATATACTTTAAATCAAATATTCTTATATCAAACTTTTTAAAAGTTTTAAAAATTGACAGTTCCCAATAATTCTATTTTATTATCAAAGTTCTGGAGCATATTTGTTGCTACTGTATCAGCATGTTGCAAATAAAATATAATGATGTGCTATTGATATATCTTAACATGTCTATGTTCAGTGCCATCAATTTAGCAGTTTGCAACGGGGAATGATGAGAGTATTTACACCAGAAAAATCAACAAATATTATAAACCCAGACTTCACTTAATGTATTATTCAATGCTTAAATTTAAAGAAAGGGTACTTGGAGAATGTGAACAATGAAGATTAAATGTATAAGTATATGCTACAAGTTTCCTTAAATTGAACATAGGATAAAAATGAATAAAAACAAGTTTCCTTCCAGTATTCAAAATCTATGGTTCCATATGGCAAAGAAGTCACTTGAGTCATTGAGGAATGAGTGAAATTCAAACATATTCTTAGATGTTACACAGTCCTCTTTCAAGTTAAAATAATGAATTTATTTAAGCAATTTGAAAGAGATTACAAGCTGACTTTTTAAACAAAGAAAGTAAAGACAGTGTAAATAATGTGTGAAAAACTGTTCACCATAAAAAAATTCTTAGGTAAAGAGAATTAAAACAAAAGTGAGTTAATACTAGACTCAATTCTGGGTGCCCTTTAAAAAGATTAACCATTGCTTGTGCTGGCAGAGTTGCATAAAACTGGATTTATTTTATACTGTGGCTTTGTGGAAGGCAAAAACAATGACCATTTTGGGTCACATTTTTGCATATCTTAATGTGTTTAACATTCACCCACACAAGAACAGTTTGAGAAATAAAACATATACATAAATAGAGATAACTGAACACAAATATTCCCAGAAGACTTACTTATAATACTCCAAACCTGGAAATAACCATAATCATAGACAGACCAATAGGCAAAGTCAAATTTCCCTTTGGCAATGATTTTTCTAAAGGGGCTGCCCATCAGCCCTTCTGAAGGCAGCCTGGGCCTGGAGGCAAACTGTGAGGCCTCCCGAGGAGAGGGTCAAGTCCTGCCACAGCGCCCACATGCCCCAGGACCTCCTTTCTAATTTCAGTTGTCCAAATCAGCCCCAGTGACCTCCCTTCATCTCCCAAATGGGGGAGGGGGGCATGGTCCCAGCAGGCCTTCCAACTGGACTCTGCCACCCCTTCCCGGATTGTCTCAGGGAGGCCGCCACTCACCACCACTGGCTTCACCTTATGCCTGAGCTCCTATCGCCTGTCACAGCTGTCCTGTTCACTATCTGTGGGCTGTCCTCCACTAGGACTCCAGCTCCTAAGGGAAGGGGACTCTGTATCTCTGGAGTCTGGGACAGTTGGGTCAACAGTGTCCATGCCCCCGGTCCTTACAGGTCTCAGATGTACCCGCCCTTGGCTGCTGCCTCTACATCCAGTCTGATTCCAATTCTCATTCCTAGAGCCTTCCCTCAGCCCACCTTCTCAAGGACCCTGCCCCCCAGCCCTGTCCCAGACCCCAACCTTTCTGCTCCTTCACTCACACACCCCAGCAGCACACTATGCCCAGCGTTCGGGGTCCATCAACTCACTTCAGGAGCGTCCCTTCAGTGGGAACATCCCAGGCTCAGCAGGAAAGGGTGTAGAGGGTGGGCTGTGCAGGCAGGAGAGCAGTATCAGTGCAGCAGGGTGGATGCTTACCCATGAAGGAAAGTTCAGGGACACTTTCTCTCTCTGGATTGATAAATATCTGGAACCTCCTTAGTGGCTAAACTTCAAGACACTGGTAACCCAGGACCACCTGGCTCAGCAATCTGCACCCCTCCTGCTGGGCAGGTAGGGAATCAGCCTCTGCAGAGACAGCTGCTCTCCCTCCCTGGGCAGGGCAATGGCTGGAGCACCTCATTACAGTGGACTAGGTTAGCCCTTCCTGGGTCACAAGTTTTCTTGAAGGACATGCTGATCCCAGGTCATGAATACCCTGGTAACTTATGTTCCCTTTCCCACTAACCATGTCCCCAAGGAACAGAGAGGACACCAGACTGAACTGGGACTAGAGGAGGCCTCAGTGCCACTCATATGGCCCAGCACCAACTCTCCCTGGAAACTGTCCAGGGCTTTTTCCTGCCCACACACACCTTCCCAGCTGGCATGGCTGCTCCCAGCCTTGACACCTGAGAGGAATATGAGCTCTTCTACTACCTGAATTCTGAAACAGCCCAGTCTCAACCCCTGGCTGAAGGTGCAGAGACCACAAGAGGCATGTCAAGACTCAGATCTACTCCCGGCTCCTTAGGTTTTAGTCTCAGGGAGCACAGATGTCATCATCCCCTGGGGGTGATTGTGAAGCTCAGGTTCCCACCGGCCACCCTAACAGCAAGGGCACCTCCCACACTGTTCTCTGGACCATTGCATGCATGACCCTCACGAGTACCCTGGCTGCAGGTCACCATGGAGTCCCAGAGCTGTGCTGGTGTTCACATGTGTGTGGACTGACTGGGTGAATAAAACATGTATATTGATTTGAGAGAGAGAAATAGGGAGACAGAGAAATTTACTAATTTTTGTTCCTGTAATTTCCTACAGTAGATTAGATTTGGCTTTCCTGGGTCAAAAATTTTCTTTCATGTGCCCTGACTGGAGATGGAACCTGTAATCTTGGTGTTATTGAGATGATGCTCTGACCAACTGAACTATCTGGGCACAGCCAGACATATTGGGGATTTTACGTTAAGTAACCCACTAATGTACGTATGGATAAATAGAAACAAGAACAACCATCATGGTAGATAATGTTGGAAGGCTAGAATAGGATTTATGGGCTTTCATAAGTGTTTTCCTCATACGGATAGATTTCAAATAAGTTATTTCAAAGGCAAAATGTGTCCATGCATCAGATATTTTATTTGCCAAAAAAGAAGCACTGAGGAGGGCAGGAGGAACTTGGTTTCAGGAATACAGGCATGAATGGAAACATCAAAAGGACATGTTTAAAAAGTGTACATGTTAGCCTTCCCTGGTTTGGCTCAGTGGATAGAGTGTAGGCCCTAGGACTAAAGGGTTGTGGGTTGATTCCGGTCAAGTGTATGTACCTCCATTACAGAGCTCCTCACAGGTACTGGTTAGGGTGCGTACAGGAGGCAACCAGGTGATGTGTCAACCTGAGATGGTTTAAACGTCTATCTCATAGTGAGGAAATCCAGGTTCAGAGACTCAATGTAGATTGCCTGATTGTAAAGTAAATAAAAGGCAGGACTAGAAGTAAAAACCATGTGTCTATAACAACAGACTTTAAAGTTAGGCTGACATTAACATCAATGCCTCCTACAGAGTAGAGTCGGTACTTCATAACCATTAGGATTGGCTAGATGTTACAGTCCCAAAGCTTTAGTAGCTTAGCATAAAGAAGGTATCTTTCTTGTTCATACCATATGTATACCCTGGTTCTCCAGGGACCGGGATAAAGGAGGATCCACCATGTAGGTACCTGTTGACATTATCAGAGATGGACAGAGAGGGTGGCCAGTCTCAGTGTTTCCAGAGTCTTGTGTTAGTAGTGACAGGCTTCACTCTCAACACATTTCATTGGTCAAAGCACATCACAGAGCTGCAGCCAACCTCAGGGGGTTGGCTGCAGAACCAGGTATACTTGATGGGCGTCATTAAGGTGAACATATGGTGCCAACCTCTTGGGCTGTGCAAGGGCAAAAGAGAATAGTGGGGACTGGTAGGAAATGACAGTAGTAATGAGTCAGGATAGTTCGCTTTCTCCTCATTGAGATGGATTTTCTCACCAAGCTGCCCCAATACCATCACTTTCAAGATTCAAAGGGGTGAACTCCCAAAAAAGGAGTTTGGTAAGATGTCATGGGCAGCAAACTCAACACCAATTCTGAGTGTGACTTTGGGTAAATCCCTGGCTGCCTGGATTCCAGCATTATGGTCAAGGTGAAGACCCACATGTTAAGAGTGTTTACTGGGAAGGGTACAGGACTGTGAGCATCCCAACACCCCTGTGTTTTTTTTTCAATTAACATCAGTCAGTACCTGCTTCCAAGTTTCCTTATCTTTTGCATTGCCCTGGTGAGAGCTCCCAGTGAGGATGATGGTGAAAAAAAGCTGACGTTAACATCAATGGTGATCCTGTGCTTTCCATTTGTTCTGTGTATGAACGTGTGCTACACGGTCCTTGGATGGTTCTACACACTGTTTCTAATTCTCCCTCCTGGCCAAGTGTTGGATGGGCCATGCACACCCAGTTAATGACCAGAGCCCAGAAGTCCAGGAGTGACGCTTCACGGAGCCCCAGGCAGCTTCCTGTATTAGTTGTCAGCCTAGCTTTGACATAGCAAGGGACACCTCTCTCCTGGGAAGTCCAGTTCCTCATTACCAGTGGGGACTTAGGAGCCCGGAGCCCAGACGTCTTCCCCCTCAGCTTCCCCCCACATAAACTCATCCTCATATTCCTTCAAAAGGGTCCTGGATCCTCCAACTCCTTCACAAAGACTATTGTCCTTCCCAAATGATCCCAATCCACACTCTGTGTCTCCTGTCTGCAATCAGAGTCTTCTTCAATTCCCCACCTTCCCACAGCCTGGAATTTTCTGAACTGACCCCATGCTTAATTCATCCTTGAGACTTGAGATGAGACCTCCATAGGGTCACCAGATTCCTGTAAGAGAAGAAGGGGCTCACCTGGGGGTGGGAAAGAGGAAAGTATTGATGTAGAGGAAGGTGCCTCTACAACGCCTCACCGAAGATTGCCTATGCACTTGCCCATTGTGCGGGTGCACAGACTCAGAGAGAAACATATAGATAACCCAATCACAGAAACACACAAGTACAGAACACTCCCAGCCTCTGCTGGGCACTCAGGTGCTGGGCTTATGTACAGGTTTACACAGACCCACACTGTAGACATGGGGAACACACACACACACACACACACACACACACACACAAATAATTGCGGCCACCCAGACAGTGCCACAGGATACACAGACAATGGACACACCCCCATATGCTGGCAGGAAATCCTATCACCAATCCTGTCCCAACACCCAAACTCCCTGACCCCTCAACCTCACATCCCACAGTGCATTGTCTCTCAGAGCCCAGGCTCCATCACCTCACTTCGGGTGCAAGGGTCTGCTTTGCACAGGCCAAACTTGTGGAGGGTGGAGACCACCTGTAATGCATCCCCCCAATGTGGTATCATGTTCAGACCAAGCCTCTCCTTCTGGAAATGCTTACATTGCAAAATGGTCTCACCATTGAAAAAACACAGCACCATTTCCTGGAGAATCCATGCTACACCCAGGACTGGTCGGGCAGTAGAATTTTTAATAAAATTGAAGTGGAAAATTACCTAGAAATGCATAAGCAGAGAGAGTCTAACAATGCCTGTGGAGCTCAGGGGAGTGTGTGGGCTGCTCAGAGTTTGCTGAGCTGATTTGAGGGCCTCAAGTATCAGGAGCTGCTCTGGAACACCTGGGAGGGATCTGGGCTCTTCCACTACCTGAATCCAAAATAGCCCCAGTCTCAACCCCTGGCTGGATGGTGCTGAGACCACAAGGCCCATGTCCAGGCCCAGAGCTTTCCCCAGCCCCCTAGGGTTTAGTCTCAGGGAGCACAGATGTCATAATTACGTGTCGTTGTCTGTGCAGCTCAGCCCCAGATCCCCACCCTCCACACTGACAGCAGCGGCCCCTCCCCTCCTGTCCTCTCCCTCACTGTGTGCTCTGCCTTAATGAGAACCCTTATGGCTGGTTCACCACAGGGTTCCTGGTCTGTGATGGTGTTCACATTAGTTGACTCATTTGGCGGGGGGAAAAACCCACAAATATATTGATTAGAGAGAGATAGAATAGGGAGAGACATCCATTTGTTGTTCCACTAATTTTATATTCATTGTTTGATTCTTGCATTGTCCCTGAGGATGGAATCTGCAACCTTGGCATTATTGAGTCAACTGAACTATCTGGCCAGGGAAAAACTTACCAGGGGTTTTAAGTAGAATAACTAATGTATCTACGAATAGGTAGATACTATAACCCCTGTGATGAGAGATAGTGACTAAAATTCAGTATGTTTCGTGTTTTCTTTATATGGATATATTTGAAATAAGCTGTTACAAAGGTAGATTATGTCCTTGCATCAGTAATTTCATGTGCCAATTAGGAAGCACTGAAAAGGGGAGGAGGATTTGGTTTCAGGGATGCAGACATGTATGGAAACATAAAAGAGCATGTTAAGAAATGTGTTTTATCTGGCTGGTGTTCCTCAGTGCTTCAGGATCAAGCTATGAACCAGGAGGTTACAGTTGGATTACTGTCAGGGCAAATATCCAGGTTGCAGGCATGATACCCAGTGTAGGTCTTCAGGAGGCAGCTGATCAATGATTCTCTCACATCACTGATGATTCTCAATCTCTTTCCCTTCCTCTAATAAAAACATATTTTAAGTATATATTTATTTAGTTTAAATTTGTTTTAAGTCAATTATACTTATATCAAACTTTTAAAAATGTTTAAAACTTGTCACTTTCCAATAACTCATGAATGTTCTTGAGTATATTCATTGCTACTGTATCAGTATGCTGAAAATAAACTGTAATGAGCTATACTGAAATATCTTATGTCCATGCTCAATGGCATCATTCTGGCAGTTTGACGTGCCAAACTATGGTGTTGATGAGAGTATTTATACCAGCAAATTTGTAAAATACTACAACCTAGACTTTACTTAATGTATTGTTAAATGCTTAGACTTAAAGACCACCAGTAGAGAATGTGAACAATGCAGATTAAACTTATAAGTGTAAGGCACAAGTGGGATATAAATCATATGTAAAATAAAAATTGAGAAAAAATATTTTGTATATAGAATTCCAAACCAAGAATTCCACACGGCAAAGAAGTCAGTGGAGACTAAGGCTCTCTTTAAAATGGCGACCAGCAGGAAGGTAGGGAGGGAGAGAGTGTGAGAGTGCAAGGAAGTGATAGAGGAGTGTGTGGACGTGTGTGGTGAGTGTGTATGAGCTAGGGACAGTTAGACTCTGCAGGTCTTCTAAGGGGCTGCTAAATCCGGCAGTCTTAGGCTGCGGAGTCCCGCTCCTGGCGCAGACACTCCTGGGCGGCCAGCAAAGGCACAGCGACCACGCCATCTTGGGAAACAGAGCTGCTTGAGACTAGGACCCTGGCCTCAGCACCACCCAGTCTGATCTCAGAAGCATACCAGGACCCTGCAGCTACTGGGGACAGAGACCTGCGACCACAGCTACAGACCTTCGGACACCAAAAGTTCAGAAATCCCTGTGGCAGATCAGTGAGTACCAGAGCCCATCCCCCCTTCCCCCAGGCTCGCGGGCAGCGCCAGAGTAACTAACTGATAGACCTACCCCTTGCCGGGGCCTCAGTGCTGCAGGAACTTTGGCCTGGAAGTGCGAGAGCACCTTGGAACTGATCCTACGCGCACTGTGGGCTTCGGAGCCCTGGGCTGGGAGCATAAGCGCGCACAGCACCAGGAACTAATCCTGCGTGCACTGCTGGCATTGGAGCCCTGGGCTGGGAGCAATCGCGCGAACAGGAGTTTGTCCTCCTAGCACAGGCCCAGGGACCCTGTTTCTCAGGGCAGGAGGCAGCACCAAGCACCAGTGACTTGACTGTGTTTCTTATCACCTGCGCCTGAGATCCTGATTTCCTGTGCATTCATACTAAGAGCCAGTGAATCCAATTCCTGGTGCAAGGGCACACAGGGACCCTGATTCTCAAGGTGAGGTCCCGCGAAGCAACAGAGACTCTGATACTGGACTCTTGGGGAACTCTGACTCCTGGCGCAAGCTAGGGGGCTCTGCTCTGGTTTTCAATACGCTCCAGGGGGGCCTCTATTTCAGCACAGTGCAGGCAGGGTCCCTAATTCTAAGGGCACGTGCGAGGCCACATTGAGTGTTGGCAACACTGACACAGAGCGAGCCTGGTTCCCACCAACCAACAACAACCACACATCTTAGTGTCAGAGCTCTTCAGTGACACTAGGGTGGTGGGAGCCTCCCACTGCACATGGCCCAGGCCCACGCAACTCGACCTTTGAACCATCAGGAGATAATCAGAATGAAGAGACGACACAACACCCAGAGGAAAGACAATGAGGAATCACCAAGAAAGGAAATCAATGAAGTTGAAGCGTGCAACATGACAGAAAAAGAATTCAGAATAATGGTTGTACAATTCATTCACCGGATGGATGAGAAAATCAACAACCTATGCAAGAATCAGGACGAAATGAAAAGTGATATAGCTACAATCAAAAACACCATGGAAAGTTTCAACAGCAGACTAGAAGAAGCAGAAGACCGAATTAGTGAGTTAGAAGATAAGGCAGAGAAACAAGCTCAATCTGAACAGCAACTGGAGAAAAAAATTAAAAAACAGGAGGAGAGCCTAAGGGAGCTTCGGGACAACATGAAACGAAGTAACATACGCATAATAGGGCTGCAAGAAGGACAAGAAGAGCAGCAAGGATTAGAAAATCTATTTGAAGAAATAATGACAGAAAACTTCCCAGATATGGGGAAGAAAAAAGTTACACAAGTACAGAGAGTCCCAGGCAAGATGAACCCGAAAAGACCAACACCAAGACACGTCATAATAACGATGGCAAATGTACAAGACAAAGAGAGAATCTTAAAGGCTGCAAGAGAGAAACAGAGAGTTACCTACAAAGGATCCCCCATCAGATTATCAAACGATTTCTCAACAGAAACACATCAGGCCAGAAAAGAATGGACGGAAATTTACAAAGTGATGCAAAGCAAAGGACTGAATCCAAGAATACTCTATCCAGCAAGGCTATCATTCAAAATTGAAGGGGAAATAAGAAGCTTCACAGACAAAAAAAGGCTAAGGGAGTTCATCACCACCAAACCAGCAATGCAAGAAATGCTAAAGGGACTGGTGTAAAAAGAAGAAATAAAAAGCCCAGAAAGAAAGCAGCCACAAAAAAATAGAAATGGCTACAAACAAGTACCTTTCAATAATAACTTTAAATGTAAATGGACTAAATGGTCCAATCAAAAGACATCGAGTGGCTGAATGGATAAAAAAACATGACCCATACATTTGCTGTCTACAAGAGACCCACCTCATTAGAAGGGACTCACACAGACTGAAAGTGAAGGGATGGAAAAATATCTTTCAGGCAAATGGAAATGAAAAAAAAGCTGGGGTAGCAATACTTATATTGGACAAAATAGACCTCAAAGTGAAGGCCATAACAAGAGATAAGGAAGGCCACTTCATAATACTAAAGGGATCAATA
>NW_005875811.1:0-11191 GCF_000147115.1 Myotis lucifugus | reverse complement strand
CGCTGATCTGAACTCCCTGAGCTCCTGCTGGGCGGGCCCTGGTGACAGGAGCTTAGAGGCAACTGGAGGAGACAAAACTAATTCAAGCTGGAGACTGAGTTAAGAGACAAGACAGGAGAGCTGCACAGTGAGACGGGGGTGCTGACTGCCAAGAGATAACAGGCCAGCTAAGCCAGAGGAGAAGGTGGTCTGCAGTGGACCAGGAAGTCATTTTCCCTCCCAGGTCTTTTCCCTGTAAATTTCTTGGGGTCCAACCCCATCTTGGTGTTCACTTTTTGGAAGACCTGAACTAAGGCAAAAGCTATTGCCATTCTGTAGAAAACTTAGTCCTGAGCTTCCTGGCATCACAAGAAAAAACTGGAATATTGTATGGTAGTCATTAGTGCTCTTCACCAAGTACCTTTAGTCTCCCACACACACACACACACACACACACTTCCACTCACACTGTTAAGAGTGCTTCCTTGAGTTTAATTGCTCTAAGTCAGCGGTTCTCAACCTGTGGGTCGCGACCCCTTTGGCGGTCGAACGACCCTTTCACAGGGGTCGCCTAAGACCATCCTGCATATCAGATATTTACATTACGATTCATAACAGTAGCAACATTACAGTTATGAAGTAGCAACGAAAATAATTTTATGGTTGGGTCACAACATGAGGAACTGTATTTAAAGGGCCAGAAGGTTGAGAACCACTGCTAAGTCAATAAGGTTTGGGGGATCCTTTTTATAACCCTAACCCAGCCTTTCCTGAGTAATATACATTGGTTCTTTTTCTCTTACTCAGTGTTTGCCAATAGCAGCACTGTTAGCAGCATGGATCAGATCATTCTTTGCTGTGGAAGACAGAACTGTGCATTGTAGGATGTTTAGCAGCATCACTGGCCTCTACCCTCTAGATACCAGTGATACTCCCACAGTCGTGACAACCAAACATGTCTCTAGACATTGCCAGAAGTCGCTGAGAGAGCAAAATCTCTATCAGTTGAGAACCGCTAATGTAAACAACAGCAGCAAAATTTTTCTTCATAGCCAGCACCGGTTTGGCTCAGTGGATAGAGCATCGGCCTGCGGACTGAAGGGTCCCAGGTTCAATTCCGGTCAGGGGCATGTACCTTGGTTGCGGGCACATCCCCAGTGGGACATGTGCAGGAGGCAGCTGATCAATGTTTCTTTCTCATCAATGTTTCTGACTCTCTATCCCTCTCCCTTCCTCTCTGTAAAAAATCAATAAAATATTTTAAAAAAATTTTTCTTCGTAAAGAGACCAAATGTAGCCCTGGCTGGTGTGGCTCAGTTGGTTGGAGCATCCTCCCATACACAAGAATGTGGCACGTTCGGTTCCTGGTGAGGACACATACCCATGTTGCAGGTTCAATACCCGGTCAGGTCACATGCAGAGGCAACTGTTTGATGTTTCTCTCTCTCTCCCCCTTCCTCTCTCTCTCAAATCAATTTTTTTTTTAAATTGAGTTAAAAAAAAAAAAAAGAAACTTAAAAAACAAAAAAACAGTTACAAGCATGGTGGATATAAATCCAATGATATCAATAATCCTTTTAAATGTGAATTGTCTCATGAGAATAAGAAGACAAGCCACAAACTGGGAGAAAATATTGGCACTCTGTATACTTTCTGCTCAATTTCGCTGTAACCCTAAAACTGCTCTAAAATTTGTTTTAAGTAGTTAAAAAATGTGTTTGGTCTGAATACACAGACTGAAAGAGATTGTTCAAATGGGCAAAAATTTACAGATAACTTTGACCTCAGTAGTGAGAAACTGCATGCTTTCCCTTCAAAATTGGCAGCAAGTCTCAGGCAAGGATGTCTTCTCTCAACACTCTTATTCAGCATTGTGCTAGAAGTCCTAGCTGCTACGTTAAGACAAGAAAAGGAAATAAAAGGTAAACAGATCGGGAAGCAGTTACAGATTACAGGATTGTTTATGTAGAAAATCCCAAAATAACTTCTGGAGCTAATAAACAAGTATAGCAAAGGGGCAGTTTATCCTGATATAAATAAATGGTTAAATAAATAAATAGGGAGAAGTAATAAATTTCCTATGCAGAAGAATTTCAAATAATTTAATGTTAAAATCCTAAACCCTGGTACTTGTGAGGTTATTTTGGAAATAATGCCTTTGCAGAAAGAATTAAGTTGAGATGAGGTCATTAGGGTGGGCTCCAATCTATAATAATGAAAGAATAATATGCGAATCAGACTGGACGTCATTCCGGACGTCCTTCCGGACGAAGCCCGCAGGCATCCAGGACCCAGGCTTCGCTCTGGCCCCGGCTTCGTCCGGGAATAACTTTATAGTGGAGGGACTGTCTCAGACAGGTGATCAAGGTTAGTATCAACAGCAACGACTCATGATGATAGTGTGTACCTTGATATGATGTGATGAATTTGGGACTTTATCTTTGTGGCCTTCCTCCAAAAAACCTATAACCCCTGTCTAACCATGAGAAAAACATCAGACAAATTCCAATAGAGGAGCATTGTACAAAAGGGGCTAGTACTTCTAAAAATTGTCAATGTCATCAAAACCATGGAAAGTCTGATGAACGAACTCTCACAGCCAAGAAGATCCTAAGGAGATATGACAACTCAATGTAATGTGGTGGAGGTGTCCTGAATGGGTCCTGGGTGAGAAAAAAGGACATTAGGTAAAAATTAGGGAAATCTGAATAAAGCATGGATTTTAGTTAATGATTATTTATCAATATTAATTCATTAATTGAAACAAATGTATCATACTAACCTGAGATAATAATAGAGGGAAGTAGGAGTGGGATATATGGGAACTTGGTACTATCGCCTCAATTTTATTTATTTTTTGTTAATCTTCACTGAAGATATTTTTCCGTTGATTTTTAGAGAGTGGATGGAATGAGGAGAGACAGAGTGAGAGAAGCATCAATGTGAGAGAGACACATCAATTGGTGATCAAGCCTGCAACCAAGGTATGTGCCCTTGACTGTAATTGAATCCAGGACCCTTCAGTCCTTGGGTTGACGCTCTATCCACTGAGCTAAAGTGGCTAGGGCTATCTCCTCAATTTTTATATTAGTCTAAATTTTTTATATATAAGTCTAAAACTATTCTGAAAACTAGTCAATTTAAAAAAATTTAAAGATGATAAAACATGGGACAGCATGGAGGGACTTGGAGAGTATTATGCTAAAAGAAATAAGCCAGTCAGAGATACTTGTCTTTACAAGTATCACATGATCTCACTCATATGTGGAATCTAATGAACAAAATAAACTGATGAACAAAATAGACCCAGAGACATAGAAGCATGGAACAGACTGATGAATCTCAGGGGGACGAAAGGGGATGGGTGGGAAGAGAGCAACCAAAGAACTTGTATGCATAGAGAAAGCTAATACACCTTCTCTATGCCTCAGTTTCCTCATCAAATAGCAAAAACAAAATTATCTCATCGGGTTATTGTGATGATTAAAGGAGAAAATATAGGTAAAGCCCTTCGAAGAGTGCCCCATATATAGTAAATTGCTCAATAAATGCTAGAAAAATAATAAATATAAATAATTGAGGGAAGGAACCACAATAGATGCTAAAAACATTAGGTCCCTGGCCTGTGTGGCTCAGTTGGTCACCAGTTTGAATCCTGGCCAAGGTACATGCCTGGGTTGTAGGCTTGATCCCCAGTAAGGAGTATGTAGGAGGCAGTTGATCGATGTTTCTCTCTATCGATCTTTCTCTTTCTCTTTCTATCTCCCTCTCCCTTCCTCTCTCTCAAAAATCAATAAGAACATATTTTTTAAATTAAAAAAAAAATTAGGTGAAATGTTGTTTAGGAACAGGGTGTTACAAGGCTTACCCCATGGTTTACATTCTAATTGCAAAAGTGCCTTTACAATGGAGGAATCTGGCAACCACCATCTGAACTCAGTCTTCAACCGTAAGATCACTGATGGGCCAACCTGCTATTGACATCCCCGCCTGATAAGATGTTAGGTGAAGTACAACAACACCTTTGAAATCTATCTTACCAGGAAAGTCAACCTGAATCTAATCAAGCTATAGATTAGACTTTCAGTTTACAGGAAATGAAATGCAAAAATAGAGGAAGAAGTTCAATAATATGAAGAAACATGGAGACAAATCCTGAGTGTTGGAACAGTCTACAACTTGACTTCAAAAATTCTGTGTCATGCAATTAAGAAGATTGGGAGGGAAAGTTTATTTCACATAGCGATTCCCATGCCTCTCTCGTCTGCGATGCTGCCATCGCTAACATACCTGTAAGGAAGGGGAAGGGAGTGTGCGGGATCTTGCAGGATGGCTTTTAATAGGCCACCCCTGAAAGTGGTATACATCAGCTTCCACTTGCATTTCTTTGGCCATAACTTCATCAGGCCCCTACCTAACTGAAGAAGGCTGGGAAATGCAGCTGGAAGCTTGGGAAAAAGAGGAATGGTGTTTGGTGAGCATCTAGCCAGTCTCATCACACATGTAACACCATTTACCCTCCACTAGTGTAGGTCTCAGCATGGCCTTGGCCAGAGAATCCTGAGCCATGCACACCCTTAGTCCGTGCTATTCCTTGGTCTGAGGTGGACCAACAACCCAGTGTCTTCCTTTCTCCCCTCATGCCTCACAGCCAGTCAATCACCAAATACCATTGTCTCCACCCTTACATATCTTTAAATAGCAATCATCTCTCTGACTGCAACTGGCAGACCTTAGTGCATCAGCCTCCCACATGGCCTCCCTTCATGCAAGGCTCCTGCTCTCAAGGGGGCTTATATCCTATATAATAAAAGCGTAATATGTAAATCACCTGAACAGCAGATGACCAGTTGCTATGATGCGCACTGATCACCAGGGGGCAGACGCTCAACGCAGGAGCTGCCCCCTGGTGGTCAGTGCTCTCAGCCAGAAGCCGGCTCATGGCTGGCGAGTGCAGCGGTAGCGGGAGCCTCTCCCGCCTCCACAGCAGCGCTAAGGCTGTCTGACTGACGGCTTGGGAGTGGGCCTAAGCCGTCAGTTGGATATCCCCCAAGGACTCCCGGACTGCAAGAGGGCGCAGGCTGGGCTGAGGGTCCCACCCCTCAATGCATGAATCTCGTGCACTGGGCCTCTAGTTTTTGAATAAGGTTGCAAGTGAGCAAATAAATAAATGGACAAGATAAGTTAGTGACAGGTGCTATGAAGGATCCAGAGGCTGAAATGGTATAGAATTACTATTTGGGGTGAGAAGAAGGAGCTGATTGATATGGGACAGTCAGTGATGGTCGCATTGAAGAGGAAGCTATGGCAGATAGTATTACCCAGAATTGTCCAGAAAAGCAATATTTCCATTTTAGTGTGCTGTTGCAGAACCCTGCCACTCCCCATTCAAGTAGTAGAGTCTCTGTTCTTGAGACTTGTGACTTGCTCAACTAAAGAAGTACAACAGAAGTGATGCTTTGTGACTTCTGAGGGTAGGTCATGAAAGACAATAAAGCTTACACCTGGGTCTTTGGGGGCCTTTTCCTAGAAACGCAGCTTCATGAACAACCAAGGCTCTCAGGCTTCAGCCCTGGCGTTGCTCATAAATGACTCTCGGCACCAGCATTACCAGCCGTGGGAGTTGAGCAGATCCTCAGTTCTTGGTGGATTTGCCCCAGTTGATGCTGCATGGAGCAAAAATGCATCTTCCCCATCAAACCCTGCTCACATTACAGATACATAAGCAAAACAGATGACTGCTGTTTTGGAGCCACTGAACTTTGGAAGGTTTTATTAGGAAACAAAGTACTGAGCTGAGGCCTAAATACCCAGGAGCCAGCCACAAGGAAATCTTCACAGCATCTTAAGCATTGCCAGCAACAGTCCCAGGCTCTATGGCAGGAACAGCTTGGCACACTGAATGAACCAACAAGGCCACGCGGCTGAAGGGGGAAGCAGTAAGTCATGTGACTTCAGAGAAAGGCTGTAGCCACATACGCAGAGCCTCCTGCACCATGATCAGCAGTTTGAAATGCATCAAAAGTTCAGTGGGAGCCTTTGGAGGAATATGAGCAGGGGCTATGGCCTGTCCTTCAAAGATGGCTCTGGCTGCTGTGAGGAGAGTGATCTGGAGCAGGACATGAGTGGAAGCAGGGAGACCAGTTAGCAGACCACTGCGGTTGTCTGCGATGAACCCGATGGTCACAAAGTGGTGAAAAAAAAAGAAGATAGATTCTGGGCGTTGTATAGAGTCAACAGGCCTTGCCGATAGATAGAATGAGGGGTTAAGGATAAAGAAAAATAAAGGCAAACTTCTAGGTTTTTCTCTCAAACAGCTAGGTGAATAACAGTGCTACTGGCTGGATGGGGAAGGCTTGGGGAGGAGCAGGATGGGGGTGGGGAAAACATCCCATTCCCTTGGGATATACAATTTCTATGTGGTTATAGAAAGAATTCAGGCTGATGAAATAGTTCTCACTAAGCACTTAGCAGGCTGTACAGAGCGTCTGGGTCTGGTAGGAGTGGGGATTTTAATAGCTGCGTGGCTTAAGAAGACCTTTCTATTTCTTTGCCTGTATAGCTTTAAGAGTCTGCATGCAGACTGTGGTTGTTACAATTACTATGGCAAAGATCCCAGTTGGAAGCTAAAACACACCCAAAGGAGGAAATTGAACTCAACACTAGGGGACCCAGCCAAGCACTTCCCCCAAACCATACTTTATAAGCCAGTCTGGAGGAGAGTCCCTGTGTGACCACGAGGAAGGAACCAGGCCTTGGGTGCTCACTGAAAGAATGGCTGAAATGTGTTGGGGGAAGAGCTGTGAACTTCTCTAAGGACTTTCATAGCAGGCAGACCTGGGCTGTTGGAAGCAACTCCCGGATTGCCAATGAGGAAAGGGAGAAAGAGGGAGATGGTGTGGCCCAAGAGGAGAGGAAGGGAGCCTAGGCCAGGCCACACCTTCTTACCTTTATTTTCCAGCACCAGTTCAAGGAGCTTGCCCAATCCCCCAAAACCCTCCCTCTGCAGGATGTGTTACAGAAGACGGGAGAAAATCCAAGCAACGCTTAGAGAAATGGAGTTACATTTTATTATTATTACGCGCGGGCCCAGAGAAAAACGTCTTTCAAATTCTGAGCAACAACCTGGAGGAAGTTTTCCCTTTTTATATCTTTTTCAGTCCTTTGTCTCCCAAATATGGGGTTTTCCAGTCCCCTTTGCAAGTTCTTAAAGAGCCCTATGTGCTGGGGCTTTGAGACCTCATCTAAAGGCCTGGCCTGGCGCCAGCACTGATAACTTCATCTGGGGAAGGTTTATAAACGGGTCTTGCAGGACCAGACAGTTAAAGGGGCAGTGACTAGATTCAGATTGCTAGCCCCCCAAAATGTCTCATTTTCCCCATCAGATGCACCCCCAAAGCTCACAAGGAAACTGCTCTCTTCACCTGGTCTCCAGCAAGGATCATTCATTCACCTGTCCAGTCTTCTTGGAGATCCCTTACAGGACCCTGAGTTGGACTGATCAACAGAGGGGAGCAGGGTAGTGGACAAAGGATGGGCAATCCCAACAGAGGGACAAGGCACTCAGTCACCCAGAGTTCCTTTGCTGATTCCCATGTCAACACAGAGTCCTAATTCCACCAACTCTTCTCTCCTGTATTTTTCTTTTCTTTTCTTTTTCTTTTTATTTATTTATTTTTTTTACAGATCAGCTCAGTTCTTAGAGCCAAATTGACTTTGTCATTTTATTTTATTTTTATTTGTGTGTGTGTGTGTGTGTGTGAAACCCAAATTTATTTCTATTTAAAAAAGCTCAAGAGACTTTTAAAAGGCCCAAAGGCATCCCAAGTTTAATTTCAGATCATCCTGACTTAGCGTACTTCCATTTTGCCTTTTGTGAGGCATCGATTTGATCCTCGTTAATGAGATACCTCAGCAATTCTAGTTGGATCAATTCTAGCTGGATCGTGGTGACATCTTGTGACTCCCAGTATCTGTCATAAATGGCCATCAGGTTATGAACGAGGAAAACCGTAAGACCAGAAATAATCACGAGACGTCTGCAGATTTTACTTGAATATCCTTTCTGAATTGCTCTTTGCAACCAAGCCCAGTGATCAATTTGAGTAGGGGAGATCATGATGAGCGTCACCTGCAAAGACTGGTATTAAAGTCAGCTCTTTCAGAAAGAAACCAGCAAACACCCTTCTGTTGGGGTCCAACCCCAGCAGGTCCAGGGGTCCCCAAAGGTGTGGACGGAGTCGGCGAAGAAGGAATGACACAGGGACAGCGTTCAGTTGATCAGCAGCCTAGCCAGGATCTCTAGCCAGGATCTCCAGCCAAGTTTTCCTCAGTTCTGCTTCATAGGCGCGGGGATGTTGGCAGACGCCTGCTCAAGGTAGGCCAGGGAGCCCCGCGGGATGTCGGCGGGCTTCTTGTGCTGCCCGTTGATGTCCTCCAGCACCTGCTGCCAATGCCGTAGCTTGGTCAGGTGCTTCTGGACCAGGGCGTCTTTCCGCTGCAGCTCGTTCCGCAGTTCCGAGACATCCTCTTTGATAACCTGCTCTGGCTTCTGGACAGATAACTGCAATCTTTTTTGTAGAAAAAAACATTCTGTTTGTCTTGCAATATCCAGAAATTTCTGGATACACTGATCAACACCAGTTCGAATTTCCTCCTGATCCGTGCCATCGACATAGTCCTGACTCACCAGAGAAGCAAAGCAAGCCTCGAAAGATGACTCCAACTCATCCACCAAGGTACTCGGAGAAGATCTGGGAGCGCCTGGCGCAACCTGAAGAAGCGAGGCCTGGCCCGGGAGGCCCGGCGGCGGGAGCGGGGCACCGGGTGGCTGCCTGGAGAACATACCTCCCAGAAATGTCTTTTATTGTCTTGTTACATCAGTATTTATACCAGTTGATTTTAATCCTGTCAATTTCTATTCCAAAGGTTAGGGCGTTTCTTATCTCCATTCCAGGGAGTAAAGATTATGTAGCTTAAGGGTGATTGTTCGTAGTTAAAGTGATTAACTACCCGCCTGGCACTTAGTTAAGGGGTTTTATTCCCTCGCTAACTTCAGGGAAAAATCCCTACCTGGGGAAACAACCTTTCTTGGGGAGATGGTCCTGTTTAAAACACATAGCACTAACAGGGGGAGCAAACCATATGCCATATATACCAGGTCCCTTGAAACATAAGCTGTGCAGATGTTTCTTCCCTGCAGCGACTGTGTCAAGCAGCAAGGGTGGACCGGCTTCCGGCATACTATGACAGATAGGACAGGCTGCTGCAAGTCTCCTGTATTTTTCATATTTGCTTCAGCTTTCCTTCCTGTTGTCTCCTCTGCAGGCCCATAGTACTTACTGTTTAAATACTGCTTCTCCCCACTCTCTCCCCAAAATATAGCGAGGGGTGTCAAGTTTAACTATGAGCCCCCAAAGAGCCAATATAACTCATGCCTGCGCATTATTTCATTTATTCATTCAATAATTATGTATTGAATTCCCGCAGCCTGGTTGTTAAGGAGGCTATTGCAGTAATCCAAGCGAGAGATGATGGTATTTGGTGCAGTATGGTAGTAATGGAGATGATCAGTGATTGGATGCTGGATATATTTCGAAAGGTGGAACCAATAGGATTCCCTGATGGATTGGACATGAGATGTGAAGAAGAAGAGAAAGACGCTTTAAGGATTTGGGCCTAAGCATCTAGAAGGGTGGTGTTGCTATTTTCTGAGATAGGAAAGGCTACAAGACAAGCACGTTGAAAGAACTAAATCAAGAGCTTGATTTTTGGACATATTAAGTTTGAGGTGCTTAGATAGCATTCCAGTGGCAATATTCAGTTAGCAGTCTGGATTCCTGGGCAAGGTCCAGTCTGGAGATAAAAATGTTCCAAACCTTAGCCTGCCTTTCTCAGGGCATAAGCAAAAAGAAACATTGGAATCAGAGGGAGCCTGCAGAATTTCAACCAACAAATATCAGGAAGTACAAAATTAACCAAGAGATCTAGAAGTGTTGTGGTTGGCATTGCCTGAAAGAGTTAGAGAATGACTTCTCTCAGAGACTAAATGAGATAATGTATCTAAGTACACTTTAGAGCTTCTAAGCGCCTCTCCATATGGGTACCATCATTGAAAGTGTCTGCAGTAGTCCCCTGCCCCATAGAGACTGATGTGGGAATTATCTTACCCCCCTAAAATGCCAATAGACCAACGGCCTTTCGAGATCCCTTCCCTCCCGGGGCCAATATCACTATTAAAAACCAAATACCCTTCCCTCCTTCAATAAACTTCTTTTCTCCTCCCTTCCATCACATTGGCCTATCCCTTCTTACAAAATAAAGCTGCCATGCATTTAATGCAAGCAAACAGACAGAGGGGAACAAGGGAATAGGGCATGACCATACCCAGCAATAACTAACGTTAAATTTCTTGTTATGTGTATTTCTTTAATTTTTAAAAATTTGTTGTTTTGTTTTGAGATGTTTGCTGCCAGTGTGATTATTGTTTTTTTGTTCGTTATTTGTTTTTTCTCTCTGGATGTTTGGGTGTGGTGTCCCCCCCCCCCCACCCCCCGGCCTTTTTTTTATTGACTTTTTTTTTTGGAGTAGTTTTAGATTTACAACAAAATCAAGTGGAAAGTAAAGAGTTCCTATTCATCTCCTGACACACAGTCTCTCTCACTATCAACATCCTTCACCAGAGTGCTACATTTGTTGCAACTGATGCATTTATATTAGCACATTGTTATCACTTAGTTTACATCAGAGTTCACTCTTGGTGTTGTACATTTTATGGGTTTGGACAAATGTATAATGCTACATATTTACCATTAACCATTACCATTTACCATTATAGTAAGTTTCACTACCCTAAAATCCTGGGCTCTGCCTACTTATCCCTCCCTCCCCCATAACCCCTGCTAACCACTGATCTTTTTACCATCTTCATAGTTTTGCAGATTTTGTATTCCTTTTTTTAAAAAAAAATAAATTTTAAATTACAATTGATGTACAATATTAAATTAGTTTCAGGTGCACAACCCCACGAATAGACATTATCTATACTAATAAAAGGGCAATATGCTAATTAGGCTGGATATCTTCCGGATGACCTTCCGGATGTCCTTCTGGACAAAGCCATGGTGGCGGGGCCGGGGCCGGGGCAGAGGCAGTTAGGGGTGGTCAGGTCAGCCAGGGAGAGCAGTTAGGGAGATCAGGTTGGCAGGGGAGA
>NW_005875810.1:0-11193 GCF_000147115.1 Myotis lucifugus | reverse complement strand
CCTTACCCCATATACAAGTATAAACTAAAAGAACAGAATTAAATGTTAAGACCTGAAACCATAAAACTCCTAAAAGAAAACATAGGCGCCCTGACTGGTTTGGCTCAGTGGATAGAACGTCGGCCTGGGGACTGAAGGGGCCCGGGTTCGATTCCGGTCAAGGGCACGTACCTTGGTTGCGGGCACAACCCCAGTAGGGAGTGTGCAGGAGGCAGCTGATCGATGTTTCTCTCTCATCGATGTTTCTAACTCTCTATCCCTTTCCCTTACTCTCTGTAAAAAATCAATAAAATATATAAATAAAAAAAAAAAAAAGAAAACATAGGCAGTAAATTCTTTGACATTGTCCTTAGCAATATCTCTTAGGATATGTCTCCTTGGGCAAGGGAAACAAAAGAAAAAAAATAAACAGATGGGACTACATCAAACTAAAATGTTTTGCACAGTGAAGGAAACCATTAACAAAACAAAAAGACAATCTTCTGAATGGGGGGAGATATTCATCAATGATACATCTGATAAGGGGTTAATATCCAAAATAAACAAGGAACTTGTACAACTTAACAACAAAAACGGGCAGAAGAACTGAATAGACACTTATCCAAAGTGGACATACAGAAGGCCAATACACATATGAAAAGATGCTCAGTGTCACTAATCATCAGAGAAATGCAACTTAAAACAACATTGAGATATCGCCCCACCCCTGTCAGAATGGCTATCATCAAGAAATCAAACAAGTGTTGGTGAGGATGTGGAGAAAAGGGAATTCTTGTGTACTATTGGAATTTTTTTTTTTTTTCGCTAAAAGTATTACAAAGGGTATTACATAAGTGTCCTTTTTCCCCCCCACCCTTGACAAGCCCCTGCCCTCCCTTACCCCCCAGTGTCTTATGTCCATTAGTTATGGTTATATGGATGCATACAAGTCCTTCGGTTGATCTCTTACTCCCCTCCCTCCTGTCCCCCAACCCTCCCTGGCCTTCCCACTGCAGTTCGACAATCAGTTTGAGGTAGCTCTGCCACTGTATTTATTATTGTTCAAAAGTTTGTAATGGTCTTAATTATCCACGAAAGAGTGAGATCATGTGGTATTTTTCCTTCATTGACTGGCTTGTTTCACTTAGCATAATGCTCTCCAGTTCCATCCATGCTGTTGCAAATGGTAAGAGTTCCTTCTTTTTAACAGCAGCATAGTATTCCATCGTGTAGATGTACCACAGTTTTCTAATCCATTCATCTACTGATGGGCACTTAGGCTGTTTCCAGATCTTAGCTATGGTGAATTGTGCTGCTATGAACATCTGGGTGCATATATCCTTTCTGATTGGTGTTTCTGGTTTCTTGGGATATATTCCTAGAAGTGGGATCACAGGGTCAAATGGGAGTTCCATTTCCAATTTTTTGAGGAACCTCCATACTGCCTTCCATAGTGGCTGCACCAGTCTGCATTCCCACCAGCAGTGCACAAGTGTTCCTTTTTCTCCACATCCTCTCCAGCACTTGTCGGTTGTGGATTTGTTGATGATGGCCATTCTGACAGGTGTGAGATGGTACCTCATTGTTGTTTTGATTTGCATCTCTCGGATGATTAGTGACTTTGAGCATGTTTTCATATGTCTCTTGGCTTTCTGAATGTCCTCTTTTGAAAGGTGTCTATTTAGATCCTTTGCCCATTTTTTGATTGGATTGTTTATCTTCTTTTTGTTAAGTTGTATGAGTTCCCTATAAATTTTGGAGATTAAGCCCTTATCAGATATGACGTTGGCAAATATGTTTTCCCACAAGGTGGGTTTTCTTGTTGTTTTGTTGATGGTTTCTTTTGCTGTGCAGAAGCTTTTTATTTTGATGTAGTCCCATTTGTTCATTTTCTCTTTAGTTTCAACTGCCCTAGGAGCTGTATCAGTGAAGAAATTGTTTTGGCATATGTCTGAGATTTTGTTGCCTTTGTATTCTTCTAGAATTTTTATGGTTTCCTGTCGTACATTTAAGTCCTTTATCCATTTTGAGTTTATTCTTGTGTATGGTGTAAGTTGGTGGTCTAGTTTCATTTTCTTGCATATATCTGTCCAATTTTCCCAACACCATTTATTGAAGAGACTATCTTGGCTCCATTGTATGTTCATGCCTCCTTTGTCAAAAATTAATTGAGCATATTGGTTCGGGCTAATTTCTGGACTCTCTATTCTATTCCACTGATCTATATGTCTGTTCTTGTGCCAGTACCAGGCAGTTTTGAGAACAGTGGCTTTGTAATACAGCTTGATATCTGGCATTGAGATCCCACCTAATTTGTTCTTTCTCAGGATCGTTGCAGCTATTCGGGGTCTTTTTTTATTCCAGATGAATTTTTGGAGAGTTCGTTCTAGATCTTTGAAGAAGGCCATTGGTATTTTAATGGGAAGTGCGTTGAATGTATAGATTGCTTTGGGTAGTATGGACATTTTAATGATGTTGATTCTACCAATCCAAGAACATGGTATGTTCTTCCATCTGTTTATGTCTTCCTCTATCTCTTTTTTCAACGTCCTGTAGTTTTCTGAGTAGAGGTCTTTAACCTCTTTAGTTAAGTTTATTCCTAGGTATCTTAATTTTTTTGGTGCGATGGTAAATGGGATTTTTTTTCTAATCCCTCTTTCTGAAAGTTCACTATTGGTGTATAGAAATGCCTCAGATTTCTTGGGGTTAATTTTGTATCCTGCTACATTGCCAAATTCATGTATTAAGTCTAGTAGCTTTTTGATGGAGTCTCTAGGGTTTTGTATGTATAATATCATGTCATCTGCAAATAAGGACAGTTTTACTTCCTCTTTTCCAATTTGGATGCCTTTTATTTCTTCTTCTTGCCTAATTGAAATGGCTAATACTTCCAGTACTATGTTGAACAGGAGTGGTGAGAGTGGGCATCCCTGTCTTGTTCCTGTTCTTAGGGGAAATGGTGTTAGTTTTTGTCCATTGAGTATGATGTTGGCTGTGGGCCTGTCATATATGGCTTTTATTATGTTGAGGTATGATCCTTCTATTCCCACCTTTCTGAGAGTTTTTATCAAAAATGGGTGTTGGATTTTGTCGAATGCTTTTTCTGCATCAATTGATATGACCATGTGGTTTTTTTCTTTCAATTTGTTTATGTGATGTATCACATTTATTGATTTACGGATGTTGTACCATCCTTGCATCTCTGGGATAAATCCTACTTGGTCATGGTGTATGATCCTTCTGATGTACTGCTGGATCCGATTTGCTAAGATTTTGTTGAGGATTTTGGCATCTATGTTCATGAGGGATATTGGCCTGTAATTCTCTTTCATTGTGATGTCTTTACCTGGTTTTGGTATTAGGGTGATGCTGGCTTCATAGAATGAGCTTGGAAGCGTTCCTTCCTCTTGAATTTTTTGTAGTAGTCTGAGGAGGGTAGGTTTTAGTTCTTCCTTGAATGTTTGGTAAAACTCCCCTGTGAAGCCGTCTGGCCCTGGGCTTTTGTTTGCTGGAAGCTTTCTGATGACTGCTTCAATTTCTTCCATAGTTATTGGCCTATTGAGGTTTTTAGATTCTTCCTGATTGAGTTTTGGAATGTTGTATTTTTCTAGGAATTTGTCCATTTCCTCCAGGTTGTCTAGTTTGTGGGAGTAGAGTTGCCCGTAGTATTGTTTAACAATCATTTGTATTTCTGTGGGGTCTGTTGTTATTTCGCCTCTATCATTTCTGATTTGGTTTATTTGGGACCTCTCTCTTTGCTTCTTGGTGAGCCTGGCTAGAGGTTTGTCAATCTTGTTTATCCTTTCAAAGAACCAGCTCTTGGTTTCATTGATTTTCTGTATTGTTTTTTTGGTCTCTATGTCATTGATTTCTGCTCTAATCTTTATTATCTCCTTCCTTCTGCTCACTCTGGGGTTTTCTTGTTGCTCTCTTTCTAATTCTTTGAGTTGTAGAGTTAGATGATTGACTACCATTTTTTCTTGTTTTTTGAGATAGGCCTGTAGAGCTATAAACTTTCCTCTCAGGACTGCTTTCATTGTGTCCCAGAGGTTTTGGATTGTTGTGTTTTCATTGTCATTAGTGTCCAGTATGTTTTTAATTTCTACTTTGATGTCATCGGTAACCCAATCAATATTTAATAACATGCTATTCAGCTTCCAAGTGTTTGAGTATTTTGGGTTGTTTTTATTGTAGTTTATTTCTAACATTATGCCATCGTGGTCTGCGAAGAAGCTTTTTATGATTTCAATCTTCTTGAATTTGTGGAGACTTTGCTTGTGACCCAATATGTGGTCTATTTTTGAATATGTCCCATGAGCACCTGAGAGGAGTGTATATTCCGCAGCTGTGGGGTGAAGTGTTCTGAAGATGTCAATTAAGTCCATCTGATCTAGTGAGTCATTTAGGATTGCTGTTTCTTTGCTGAGTATTTGTCTAGCGGATTTATCCAGTGATGTCAGTGGTGTATTAAAGTCCCCTACTATGATTGTATTGTTGTCGATCTCTCCCCTGATATCTTCCAGAAGTTTTCTTATGTATGTGGGTGCTCCTGCATTGGGTGCATATATGTTTACCAGGGTTATATCTTCTTGTTGTATTGATCCCTTTAGTATTATGAAGTGGCCTTCCTTATCTCTGGTTATGGCCTTCACTTTGAGATGTATTTTGTCAGATATAAGTATTGCTACCCCAGCTTTCTTTTCCTTTCCATTTGCGTGAAAGATATTTTTCCATCCCTTCACTTTCAGTCTGTGTGAGTCCCTTCTAATGAGGTGGGTCTCTTGTAGACAGCAGATGTATGGGTCATGTTTTTTTATCCATTCAGCCACTCGATGTCTTTTGGTTGGAGCATTTAGTCCATTTACATTTAAAGTTATTATTGAAAGGTACTTGTTTGTAGCCATTTCTTTTTGTGTGTGTGTGTGGCTGTTTTCTTTCTGAGCTTGATGTTTCTTCTTTTTACACCAGTCCCTTTAGCATTTCTTGCATTGCTGGCTTGGTGGTGATGAACTCCCTTAGCCTTTTTTTGTCTGTGAAGCTTCTTATTTCCCCTTCAATTTTGAATGATAGCCTTGCTGGATAGAGTATTCTTGGAATCAGTCCTTTGCTTTGCATCACTTTGTAAATTTCCGTCCATTCTTTTCTGGCCTGATGTGTTTCTGTTGAGAAATCGTTTGATAATCTGATGGGGGATCCTTTGTAGGTAACTCTCTGTTTCTCTCTTGCAGCCTTTAAGATTCTCTCTTTGTCTTGTACATTTGCCATCATTATTATGACGTGTCTTGGTGTCGGTCTTTTGGGGTTCATCTTGCCTGGGACTCTCTGTACTTGTGTAACTTTTTTCTTCCCCATATCTGGGAAGTTTTCTGTCATTATTTCTTCAAATAGATTTTCTAATCCTTGCTGCTCTTCTTGTCCTTCTTGCAGCCCTATTATGCATATGTTACTTCGTTTCATGTTGTCCCGAAGCTCCCTTAGGCTCTCCTCCTGTTTTTTAATTTTTTTCTCCAGTTGCTGTTCAGATTGAGCTTGTTTCTCTGCCTTATCTTCTAATTCACTAATTCAGTATTCTGCTTCTTCTAGTCTGCTGTTGAAACTTTCCATGGTGTTTTTGATTGTAGCTATATCACTTTTCATTTCTTCCTGATTCTTGCATAGGTTGTTGATTTTCTCATCCATCCGGTGAATGAATTGTACAACCATTATTCTGAATTCTTTTTCTGTCATGTTGCACACTTCAACTTCATTAATCTCCTTTCTTTGTGATTCCTCATTGTCTTTCCTCTGGGTGTTGTGTCGTTTCTTCATTCTGATTATCTCCCGATGGTTCAAAGGTCGAGTTGCGTGGGCCTGGGCTGTGTGCAGTGGGAGCCTCCCACCACCCTAGTGTCACTGAAGAGCTCTGACACTAAGCTGTGTGGTTGTTGTTGGTTGGTGGGAACCAGGCTCGCTCTGAGTCAGTGTTGCCAGCGCTCAATGTGGCCTCCTACGTGCCCTTAGAATCAGGGACCCTGCCTGCACCGTGTTGAAAACCAGAGCCCCCTAGCATGCGCCAGGAGTCAGAGTTCCCCAAGAGACCAGTATCAGAGTCTCTGCTGCTTTGCGCGACCTCGTCTTGAGAATCCGGGCCCCTGTGTGCCCTTGCACCAGGAAATGGATTCACTGGCTCTTAGTATGAATGCACAGGGAATCAGGATCTCAGGCACAGGTGATAAGAAACACAGTCAAGTCACTGGTGCTTGGTGCTGCCTCCTGCCCCGAGAAACGGGGTCCCTGGGACTGTGCTACGCGGACAAATTCCCGTTCGCACGTTTGCTCCCAGCCCAGGGCTCTGAAGCCCGCAGTGGGCGTAGGATCAGTTCCCGGTGCTCGCGCGTTTGGTTTGCAACCAGCCCAGGGCTCCGAAGCCGGCAGTGCACAAAGGATCAGTTCCAGGGTGCTCGCGCACTTCCAGGCCAATGTTCCTGCTGCACTGAGGCCCCGGCAAGGGGTGGGTCTAACAGTTAGTTACTCGGCGCTGCCCGCGAGCCTGCGGGAAGCGTGGATGGGCTCTGTTACTCACGGATCTGCAGCGGGGATCTCTGAACTTTTGGTGTCCGCAGGTCTGTAGCTGTGGTCACAGGTCTCTGTCCCCAGTGGCTGCAGGGTCCTGGTATGCGTCTGCGATCAGACTGGGTGGTGCTGAGGCCAGGATCCTAGTCTCAAGCAGCTCTGTTTCCAAAGATGGCATGGTCGCTCTGTGCCAAGTTCTTTATTTATTTATATATCTCTGGACCTTTTTCTAACATGGTTTTTCCTATAAGTCTTATAGATCTATTTTAATTAATAAGTCAATATCCAGGGAAAAATACACATGCTTAGAAAAATGAAAATCCCTACCTACCTCATAGGTAGGCTAGCCAACAGATGGCTGATTTTGTTTCTAGAACCATTAAATGCTTCATCCACTTGACTATGTATTAGTGGTTTTGCAATATGCACAGTATGGTTATTTTTGTATGGGGACATTGAGAATATGTATTTCTTCTTCTAGAAAGCTGTACCTACAGGCATATAGACTAGTCATTATAAATAGGGCCAAAATCAATTAATATAATTGGCTTTGAACCCAATAGATAGCAATGAGATTAAAGGAAAGTAAGAATGGTGGATATTATTGGAATTGAACTTGAAGGTACAATGGGGAGAAAGTAGTAGGAATTCTTATTCTAGGGACTGAGCTTTTTTGTGTATGAAGAAGAGTTTTATGTCTGTTTCAATTTGTATGCCTTTTTCTATGTTGTGTTCTTATTTGAATGACTACTCCTTATTTTCCGATTAAAAAAAAGTCTTCAAAACCTACAGTACTCTTTCCATCTTGAATGTTTTAAACAGATACTGACTTTCTTAAAATAATTGTGAGGTATGTTTAAACTCATGTTTTCTGAATTTTTTAATAAAATAGCAAGAGTGATGATCAAAATTATGCTCCTGAAATAATTATCTAAGGCCCTTAATGCCATCATAAAGATGCAGTTTTTGTATCCAATAGTGTTTTTTTCTTATCTCTTTTCTATTCCTTTATCTGTTTATAGTTGTTTACCTATGCCAAAGGTTACTTCGTTTAAAAGTTCAAAATTATGTGGACAAAATTAAAAGGGATAAAATTAGCCTGTAGCTCAGAAGCTTTCTATCAAGGTAATAGGAGTTGAATGGACATGGTGGGGAACAGGTAAAAGATGATCCACATCTGTGTGTCAGTTCTCAATAACAGATGTATGAGTCAATGAATGAGCTAATATTGAAAATTAAATAATGATGCCAAGCAACATACTATTAAGCTTCTAATACCATGGGTTACTGTGTCACTAAAGTTCAATGGAAATAAATAATTACTGTGAGCTAGAGTGATGAGAAAGCTTTCATGGAGAAAATACCCTTTGAGCTGAACTTGGAAAGAGAAGGCTGATTTTTATTGGTAAAGAAATCATAAGAGCGCTTTGCATATGAGAGGAAAATATGAGCAAAGACATGCAGGCTACAATAAACAGGGCATGTAAGAAACAAGGTTTTGCTATTAAATGAATGTTTCTTTAAATTTTAAATTATTTCTTAAATTTAAAGTATGTTTTCCTGTTGCCTTTGACCACAGTGAACCTATCACCTCAGAGGAAAAGAGATACTAACTAAAAGCAAGAGGTTATTTCCTGATCAGCTTTATGTTTCAAAGATAACTTTTTTGTTGGTAAAGGGTTGAAGTTATCTGAAAGCAATACCTGTGGAGAGAGGAAGGTATTATCTAAATTTTAAAAGCTCCCCCTTTGCATCTTCAAAGCAAAGCTCCTCAGAGGTTTGATCATGGATCATATTCATAGCGGAAAGTGGGGTGTTGAGAAGGTACCTGCCCAAGAGGGAAGAGAAAAGCCCATGCAATCCTGAATAGTAGGAAAAGATGTAGCCAGGTGTCCTGGCTAAACCTCAGAGTAGAAATCCCAGTTGTGTGGCATGTAGACACATCCAGGAGGATTAGGATTGGAGAGGAATATGACAGAACCTTTACTCAAAAACTTTAGACTGGCTAGTGTAAAATCCGGGAGCTCTTGGGCCAGTGGTTTCCATTTCTGTAGAACAGAAAGAGGTAGAAAGGAGGTGGCCAGTAAGACAGACCTCTGATAGCACTTACAATTCTCCCCAAGCTCTGTGTTATGCAGAGGAGGGCCAGGGGCTGCTGCATGCCCTGTGAGGGTCACAGGTGGGACTCAGATGATCCAGAGTGAAGGGGGAGTTGGATCAGGGGTGAAGGGATGGATAGCCAGGCTCCCGACCCTGCTGAGCACAAGCTGTGCTTAGACACTGGGCTGGGTGAGTCCAGTGAGGAGCACAATGAGGAAGGAGCATCAGAACCTGCATAGAGACCTGTTGCCATTGTCAGGACACAGACGATTTTGATTGTTCTGTTTTCCCCATTATTCAAAAGGATGGATGTTCAGATTACTTATAGAAAATAAAGAATGCTACCTTTTTTTACCCATCTTAATTATTTTTTATTCTGTGCAGTCTGCGTGTTTTGGAGAATATGAAGAAACCAAACCTCCTAGGGTAGAGTGTTTGTGTGAGGAGATAGTGCTTCATAGAGTTAGGAATCTATAAATATTTGTCTGGATGTGGGAACACCAATATATTGAAGTTGGGTCTGGAAATACATTCAATATGTCTTATATGAAAAAGTGCTCTAATTTTGTAAGTTTCAGAAGGTGACCCCCAGACAAAATGTTGGACAAGTTTTCCCTGGCACTGGCTTTATCTAAGCCGTGGCTGTAGTCCATCTTAAGATGCTGAGGTAGGACAGTGTGGGACATGATGGGTAATGCAGAACTTTAGTACTCCAGCAGAGTATGTGTGGTGTGTGCATGTGTATGTGTATGCATATATGTGTGTGTTCATATGTATGTGTTCTATGAAAAGCTACTACAGGCTGACTCCATTTTCTGTCAGAATGTGTTCATGGAAACCACATATTGAATCTGAGACTCACAAAGTGGATCATTTTTCCTATCCAAACTATGTTATAATTTTGGATTGAATTTGAGACACAACATCAGATAAATCATAGCTGTAATCAACCCTACAATGCAAGGGGGAAATCAGTTACTAAAAATCTTTATAATAATTAAAATAGCAGAATTATATGAAAATATGAGCTGTGGATAATAGTATTATGTAAAACAATTAGAGGTGGGACTTCAATGTACTATAAACTGTATATAAAAATACCCTACAGACAACTTGGTTATATCATAAATTTGGCTAAATGTTAAATTTTGATAACTATTAATTTTACTTGCCCTTTTAAAATTAGAAAAACATTTTAAGGAATAATTGAATGACCAAGTCTCTTAAAATAAGGTAGTCATGAATTTTAACTGTTTTCTTATATATATTTTTATATATTTCAGGTTATTTAATGTAAAACTACCCATTAAAATAATTATTTAAAATTTCACTAGGAATCTTATTCCACATAATTTGGAGAAAAGAAAAATTGCTTGAATGTTTCATTTATTACCTATAGCTGTGTAACAAATGACCATATATCTAACATTTTAACACAGTACACATTAATTATCTCACAGTGGTTTTTTTTTGTGTGTGTGTGTGTGTGTTTGTTTTTTTTGGGGGGGTCAGGAGTCCAGGCACAGCTCAGCTGTGTCCTCTACTTTAAATATTCTTATAGGCTGTAATCAAGGTATCAGCGGGCCTCCTGGAATCTCTGATGAATCTCAGCTGGGGAATAATTTGCCTCCAAACTCACACAGTTGTTGGCAGAATTTAGTTTCTAAAAAGTTGTTGGACTGAGGGCCTCAGTTCTTGGTTGGCTGTTGGTCAAAAGCTACCCTGAGCTCCATGTCACCTGGGTCTCCCTAACTTGTTTCATAAATATGCAAACCAGAAAAGCAATAGAGAAAGTGTGCTAGCAAGATAAAATGTATAGTTTTTCATAACCCAATCCCAAAGTGACCTCCAAGCTTCCTAGCTTCCTTCTCTTAGTTAGAAACCAAGTCCCTATGTTCAGCCTATCTTCAATGAGTGAGAATTATTCAAGGGCATGAGTACCAAAAAGCAGGAATCATGGAGCCGTCTTTGAGTCATGCTGGCCCAGGTATGTCCATCATATTAATCTTATCTCTTCTTGTTTTCTTTCACATGTATAGTGCTCTTGCCAGGCAAAGAAATCACAATGCTCTGAGCAGGAAAGGAACCAGAATATGTGTGCTTTTGGTATTGCTTACACAGCAGAGTGGTAGGTTGGTGGTATGCTCATAGGCATCAGGCTTTCATAATACCAAAAGGCATTGTAATAAATGGTCATCATGACAGAAAATACTTCATGAGGGAGATAAAACTCAAGGTGGAATCTTTGTTTGATTAATCATGGTGTTGAGTGGGGTTGCAAACTGTAAGTAGGTGCAATTGTACTTCAAAAGGACGTCAGATGAGGCTGCAGTCAGGAAATGAAAGGTGGGAGGATGGAAAAAGAAGATGGAATGCAAACTATGAAGCAGCCATAGGGGGCAAAACGTTGTGAAAGACCCAAGATGTTTAAAGGTGATTTAAGGAAAGTTTTGCTGTGCAAAGTTCAATTTAACTATTTCTTTCATAGTCTCATGAAATTTCCCGTCACAATCCCCATTTGTATGATATTATTTGGGGTGAGGGTACAATGATGAGATACTG
>NW_005875809.1:0-11194 GCF_000147115.1 Myotis lucifugus | reverse complement strand
CTCCCCTTTCCCCCCCAGAATAGTCAGTCCCTTCCCTTTCTATGTCCCTGATTCATTATAATCGCCAGTTCATTCTATACATCAGATTATTTATTCACTTGATTCTTAGATTCACTTGTTGATAGATGCATGTTTGTTGTTCATAATTTGTATCTTTACCTTTTTCTTCTTCTTCCTCTTCTTAAAGGATACCTTTCAGCATTTCGTATAATACTGGTTTAGTGGTGATGAACTCCTTTAGCTTTTCCTTATCTGTGAAGCTCTTTATCTGACCTTCAATTCTGAATGATAGCTTTGCTGGATAAAGTAATCTTGGTTGTAGGTTCTTGGCATTCATCACTTTGATTATTTCTTGCCATTCCCTTCTGGCCTGCAAAGTTTCTGTTGAGAAATCAGCTGACAGTCGTATGGGTACTCCCTTGTAGGTAATTGACTTTCTTTCTCTTGCTGCTTTTAAGATTCTCTCTTTGTCTTTTGCTCTTGGCATTTTAATTATGATGTGTCTTGGTGTGGTCCTCTTTGGATTCCTTTTGTTTGGGGTTCTCTGCGCTTCTTGGACCTGTAAGTCCATTTCTTTCACCAGGTGGGGGAAGTTTTCTGTCATTATTTCTTCAAATAGGTTTTCAATATCTTGCTGTCTCTCATCTTCTGGTACCCCTATAATTCTGATGTTGGTGCGTTTGAAACTGTCCCAGAGGCTCCTTACACTATCTTTGTATTTTCGGATTCTTTTTTCATTTTGCTTTTCCAGTTGGGTGTTTTTTGCTTCTTCACATTTCAAATCTTTGACTTGATTCTTGCGCTCCTCTGGTCTGCTGTTGGGTGTCTGTATAATATTCTTTATTTCAGTCAGTGAATGCTTAATTTCTAGTTGGTTCTTTATCACAACATCGAGGGTCTCATTAGTTTTCTTGAGGCTCTCATCAAGTTTATCGGCAGCTTCTAGCACATTATTGAAAGCCCTCAAAATTGCGTTTTTTAGCTCTATATCCTCCATTTCTGTCATGTTTTTTTGTCTCCGCATTTTTTATGCTTTCTTGGTGCACCCCCTAGTGGTCTTTGTGCGCAGTCTTGTTCTAGTTAAGCCTTGATTGTTGTAGTTAATACTAGAGGGATTTGACCACCAGGCCGACTGGCTGTGAGAATCAGCTGTGTCTACCATGGGAAAACTTCTGTCCTCTGGAGAGGTGCTAATCTAGCCTTTGCCTGAGGCTATCCGGCAAATGGCTCTGCCCAGGGCTTGGGCAGGGTGGGTCGCAGGGGATCAACAGGGCGGGTGGAGGGAGCAGTTATGGCTGCTCTCAGTCTCGTTCCCAGAGGCTCTGCTTCTCAGAACCCCAGCAACCGCTGCAAACCTCGGAGAGAAAGCTGCCCTCATGTTCCGACTGATGCCAGACAATCCCGCTTCTCCTGTTTGAGTCTGAGTCCCTAGAGACTCGCCCGGATCTGGAGCTCAGAGTCTGAGACTCCCTCCTGATTGAAAACGAGAACCGCGTCCTCAGCCACCAGCCCTCTCTGCGCACGCACCTCAGCACCTTTGTATTTTCCACACTGCGCCTCCTCTGAGCCTCGGTATGCTGTTCTCTCTCCTTCTAGTTGAAGAATCTCTCCTCAGCCAGCTTTCCTGTGGTTCTGGGTGATGTCCGTTCCGCTTATAGTTGTATTTTTGAAGTGGTTGTTTGTGGCAGCAGTCTCCGGTGTTTACCTATGCCGCCATCTTGGTTCAGTCCCCTCATTCTGCATTTTAAGATCATTTTTTCAGTGATTCTATCGATGGCTAAACTGTGATTTGTATTTTTGGTAGATTTTATTAGTGAAAGAGTTTTCTAGTCCTCTCCTACCAGCAGAAGCCCTTTTATGATCTGGACCCATGACAGACTGCCCTTTCCTAAGCCACGGTGTATATCTATGCCCTTTTGCCACCTGCTTTTGGTAGAATTGTCTAGGAGATTTATTTATTTATTATTATTATTTTTTTAATTTCCCATGGTGTGTACATACACTTTCTTTTTCACCAATGTCTTTCTCTTATTGTCTACCATGTTTGCATTTTTTCTCATGAACAGCCAATGCGTTTGGTAGAGGAAAGCATAAGGGTACGATGACCTTCCCTTATGTCTGTGGCTCTTAAGGTTTTCTGTACTCTCAGATTACACTATCTTAGACTGTAGCAATTTGATAAACTTTAGCTGATTTTTTCTTTTTTTTAAATGTTTCTACATTTTTTAAAAATTACCTTTATTGTTGAAAGTATTACAGATGTCACCTTTGTTTGTTTGTTTGTTTTTTCCCATTGACCCCTCCACACCGCAGCCACCCTTCCCAGGCCTTCCCTGCTCTATTATCTGTGTCCATGGGTTATGCATGTATGCATATAAGTTTAATCATTCCCCACCCAGACCAACCCCCACCTTCCCTCTGAAATTCATCAGTGTGTTCCATGCTTCTATGTATCTGGATCTATTTTGTTCATTAGATTCCATATATGAATGAGATCTTATGATGCTTACCTTTCTGTTATGGCTTATTTTGCTTAGCATAATACTCTCCAGGTCCATCCATGCTGATGCATAATGGAGTTCTTTCTTTTTTACAGCTGCATAATATTCCATTATGTATATGTACCACAACTTTTTTATCCACTCATCAACTGATGGGCACTTGGGGTATTTCTAAATCTTAGCTATTGTAAATTGTGCTCCCGTGACCATAGGGGTGCATTTTTATTTCTGATTGGTTTTTTGGGTTTCTTAGAATATATTCCTAAAAGTGGAATCACGGGGTCAAATGGGACTTTGATTTTTAATTTTTTGAGGAAAAACTCCATACTGTTTTCCACAGTGGCTGCACCAGTCTAAATTCTCACCAGCAGTGTACTATGGTTGCCTTTTCTCCACATCCTTGCCAACACTTGTCATTTGTTGATTTGTTGATAATAGCCATTCTGCTTTCACTGTGTCCCATAGATTTTGGGTTGTTGTGTGTTCATTTTTATATGTTTCCAGGATGTTTTTTATTTTTTCCTTGATCTCTTTGGTAACCCATTCACTGTTTAATAACATGCTATTTAGCTTCCATGTGTTCCAATGTTTTTGGATGTTTTATTGTAGTTTATTTCTAATTTCATGCCATTGTAATCTGAGAAGATGCTTGTTATGATTTCAATTTTCTTGAGCTTGTAGAGACTTAGTTTGTGTGCTAACATGTGGTCTGTCTTTGAAAATGTTCCATGTGCACTTGAGAAGAATGTATATTCTGTAGCTTTAGGGTAAAATATTCTGAAAATGTCAATTCCATCTGATCTAGTATGTCATTTAAGATAGCTGTTTGTTTGTTGATTTTTTGTCTAGAAGATCTATCCAGTGATGTCAGTGGGGTATTAAAGTCCCCTACTCTTATTGTATTGCTGTCCATCTCTCCCTTAAAATTCTCCAGAAGTTTTTTTTAATATATAGTTGGATACTCCTGTGTTGGGTGCATATATGTTTACCAGAGTTATATCCTCTTCCTGTATTGATCCTTTCAGTATTATGAAATGGCCTTCATTATCTCTTCTTATGGCCTTCACTTTGAAGTCTATTTTGTCAGATATCAGTATTGCTACCCCAGCTTTTTTTTTTTCATTTGCCTTAAGAATTTTTTCCCATCCCTTCACTTTAATTCTGTGTGAGTTTCTTGTTCTGAGGTGGGTCTCCTGTAGACAGCATATATATGGGTCATGTTTTCTGATCCATTCAGCTACCATATGTCTTTTTATTGGGGCATTTAAGTTATTTATATTTAAGGTTATTATTGATAGGTACTTATTTATTGGCATTCTTATTCTTTATGCCTGTAGTCTTCTCTTTCTCTCTATTTCTTCTTCTCATTATAGTAGTCCCCTTCGCAGTGCTGGCTTCGTGATAATGGATACTGTTAGCATTTTTTTTTGTCCACAAAACTCTCTATCTCACCTTCAATTTTGAATGATAGTCATGCTGGATAGAGTAGTCTTTGGTTCTGTCCCTTAGTTTCTATTATTTTATATACTTCATGCCTTTCTATTCTTGCCTGAAATTTTTCTACTGAGAAGTCAGCTGACAGTTTAATGGGAGCTCCCTTGTAACTTTCTGTCCCTCTCTTGTAGCCTTTAAGATTCTCCCTTTATCTTTAATGTATGGGGCTTTCTGGGTTCATCTTGATTGGGACTCTCTGTTTCCTTAACTTCAGTGATGTTTTCCTTTGCTAGGTTAGAAAAATGTCTTCAAAAAGGTTCTCTATTCCTTTCTCTGATTCTGCTCCTTCTAGAAACCCTATATGCAAATGTTATATTTCATGTTGTCCCAAAGTTCCCTTAGATTAGCATCCTACTTTTCTTTTTTTCCATTTGCTGTTCTGGATGGATGTTTTTCTGTATCTTCTAATTTGCTGATTTGGTCCTCAACTTCTACTAGTCTACTGGTGAATCCTTCCAATGTGTTCTTTATTTCAACTATGTCACTCCTCATTTCCAATTGATTTTTATTTATTGTTTCAATCTCTCTTTTCATGGTGATGTAGCTCTCATGAAGTCCCTTATAATTTTCCTTAAGTTTCTAGAGCACCCTTATTATCATTACTCTGAATTCTCTATCTAACAAATTGCTTGCCTCTATTTCATTTAGCTCCTTTTCTGGCAATTCCTCCTTTCCTTTCATTTGGAGTTGTTTTCTTTGTCTCCCCATTTTTTCCTGTCACTTTAGTTTTGTTTCTATGTATTAGATAAAGCTGCTATGCTTCCCAGGCTTTGTGGGGTTTTCTTACGTAAGTAGGTGTTTTATGGGACCTAGTGGTTCAGCCTCTTAGATTTCTTGAGCTGGGTGCTCTAGGGCAGCAGTCGCCAACTTTTTGGACCTCACGGATCACCAATGGTCTGCAGACCACCAGTTGGCGACCGCTGCTCTAGGGAAGGCCCTTACTTGAGTTATTTGGGCTCCTGTTGTAGTTTAGTCTTGAATGTTATTGTCCCTTTCATGGGTGGAGTCTCATCTCAGGGTGGCTATGTGGCTCACCCCCAACCATGTCATGAAAGCTGACTAAACAGAATAAAATGCAATACAACAAAACATGAAACAAAAGAAACAAAGCAAAACAAATAAACAAGACCCCTACAGCAGCAACAAAATCACCAGAGAAGAGAGAATTAGGAAAGAGAAAAGACAGCAAGAATGATAGTTAGAAAGAAAAAAATAGGAGGAGAAAACAAAACAAAGCAAGCAAGCAAACAAACAAACAAAAAGGTGGGGAAGGAACATGTAGATGCAGAGCTGAAATCAAGAAAATAAGAATAGCCCAGCTGGTATGGCTCAGTGTTTAAGATCAACCTATTAACCAGAAAGTCACAGTTCAATTCCCAGTCAAGGTACATGCCCAAGTTGTGGGCTAGATTCCCAGGAGGGGGCTTTCAGAAGGCAGCTGATCAATTATTCTCTCTCATCATTAATGTTTCTAATTTTCTCTCCCTCTCTCTTCCTCTCTGAAATCAATAAAAATATATTAAAAAATAAGAAAATCAGAATAAAGAATTAGGGGAGTAGGGTAAAAACACAGTTTAAAGGAGGAAGGAAAGAAAAGAGTAAAGAAGAGATAAGAAAAAAAATTTTGAAAAGGAAAATGGAGGACACAAAGCAGATAGACATAAAATAACAAAAGATGAGATAACAGAAGAAAAAGAAAAGAGAAAAAAATTGATTAGCAAAAAAAAGGAAATAATTGA
Organism: Myotis lucifugus; assembly: GCF_000147115.1. NCBI lineage: Eukaryota > Metazoa > Chordata > Mammalia > Chiroptera > Vespertilionidae > Myotis > Myotis lucifugus. Next base: position 5,460 of record NW_005875809.1, on the reverse strand, counting down.
AAAGCAATAGGAAATGAAAAAATAGATATATGAACAAAACAACAGAGACTAGAAAAATAACAAATAAATAAATAAAGCAGCCCGCACCTACTGAGCTCTGGTCGCTGGCTACCATCCTTTTCTTGCAGCCTGTGTGAGCCAAGCTAGCTAATTTTTTCTTATCTGCTGGTATGTCATTCAGAATATCTCTTCCCTTATTCTACCACACATGTACCAATGCCTGTTTCCTGTCTTTCTTCACAAGGAAATACTTCAAGCTACGTTTTTCTTGTTGGAGTGAGATCAGTGCTATTTCTAGTTTTCCACATCCCGAGTGGAAGTAGAACTCCTGGGCAGACACAGATCTCCTAATTTTTAATATGAGCATTAGATGGGACTTCCTCCCACAGCTGTGGCCATCCATTTTTGTAGGTCTTGTTTCTGGCCTAGTTTACAACAAACAGGAATAAAATAGGAACTGACAAGACTTGTGTCTAGTATGTGTGTTCCTGCCAACTCAGAGGGTAAAAAATATGCCTAGAGATACAGTATCCTGTCAAGATTGCCTAAGGGTTCTGGCTTTCCAACACCTCCCCTAGCCTATCCCCAACTCTTTCCTTATCAATAATAGTAAACGTTTTGGGATCAATGCACTGGTGTGAATTTTTGACGTATCTGAACAGTGTCTACCCCTTTCCACCTGGCAGTGATGGGGTTATTATGTTGCTATAATGCCTGGCAAAAAAAATCGCAGAACTTTTAAAATTAAAATATAAAAATAAAAATTTTAAGTCATTAAAATATAGAGTGCATAGAAAATATAAGCAATCAGTGAAATATCAGTAGCTTTTTAAAACATTATAATTCAAAAGTAGAGCTTTCAACAAGAGGTAACCAGTTTGATTCCCAGTCAGGGCACAAGCCTGGGTTGTGGCCTGGATCCCCAGTAGTGGGTGTGGAGGAGTCAGCCAATCGATGATGTTTCTTATCTATGTTTCTATCTCTCTATACCTCTTCTTTCCTCTTTAAATAAATAAATAAAAACTTACTTTAAAAAATGTCAGCACAATCCTATGAAATGTGTCTCATATATTTCTTTGATTTAGCTGCATGAAAACTCAAGGATAAATTTGTAACAATCTTGACTAACCATTTATGAATTTATGAAATGTGTACCCATTTATTGTCTTACCTCATTTTATGGTCCTACCTCATTTTCTCTTTGCCTTGGTGCTTTTTGCATTATTTTTATTATATCATTTTCAAGCTATATTCAATAGTTTTTTACTATATAAATAATGTATATTAATTATTTAAAAGTGGGAAGTTATACCAGAACAAAAAATACCAGGAAACAATGATGGAGAATATATATTTTGAGGATAATATGTTGGGAACTGAGACTTATATAATAGTAAAAAATGTTCATGCATATATGTTGTTTAATAAATAATACATTAATATTTTCAAAGGCTTTTAATCTTACTAAACAATAAATATATATATATTTATATATATATATATATTAATTTAAATTCTTTAATGTTTAAATTATTATATGTCTCCTTTTTCCCCCATTGACCTCTCCTCAGCCACCTCTACCCCCTAGCACATGCCCTCACCTCCCACCTCCTGTCTTTGTCCATTGATTATGCTCATATGCATGCATAAAAAAGGCCTTGGGTTGATCTGCACCAGTCTGCATTCCCACCAGAAGTGTACTAGGGTTCCCTTTTCTCCATATCCTTGCCAACATTTGCCTTTTGTTAATTTGTTGATGACAGCTATTCTGACAGGTATGAGGTGATACCTCATTGTCATTTTACTTTGAACCTCTCGGCTGATTAGTGACTGAGCATTTTTTCACATGTCTCTTCCCCTTCTGTATGTCCACTTTGGAGAAGTATCTATTTAGGTCCTTTGTCCATTTTTTAATTGGATTGTTTGTCATCCTTCTGTTAAGTTTTATGAGTTCCTTATATATTTTGGAAACTAACCCTGGAAAACAGTATGGAGTTTCCTCAAAAAATTAAAAATGTAACTCCCATTTGATCCAGTGATCCCACTTCTAGCGATATATCCTAAGAAACCCAAAACACCAATCAGAAAGAATATATGTACCCCTATGTACATAGGTCCACAATTTACAATAGCTAAGAGTTGGAAACAGCCTAAGTGCCCATCAGCAGATGAGTGGATAAAAAAGCTGTGATACATTTACACAATGGAATACTATGCAGCTGTATAAAAGAAAGAATTCTTACCATTTTCAACTGTATGGATGGATCTGGAGAGTATTATGCTAAGTAAAATAAGCCAGTCAGAGTAAGATAATTATCACATGATCTCATTCATTTGTGGAATCTAATGAACAAAATAAACTGATAAACTAAAATAGATCCAGAGACATAGAAGCATGGAACAGACTGATGAATTTCAGAGGGAAGGTGGGGGAGTGATTAATCTGGGAACTTATTGCATATATGCATAACCCATGGACACAGACAATAGTGTGGCGAAGGCCTCAGGGGGGCAGGTGCGGGAGGGCAGGTAGAGGGTGTCAATGGGAAAACGAAAAAACAGCAACAGAAAAACCACAAAGATTTTCAACAATAAAGATACATTAAAAAAATAAATTAGAGTGAGTCTGTGATGTCCCTGAAGACTAATGTGAAGCTCAACAAATATGGTAAATCTAGGACTAAAAATGTGGTTTCCACTTAAAGGAAATTCTTTCACTTTCTATTAATCCACATTAAACATCACGTCAAATAGTAAACAGGGATGAAAACTTATAGGTAAATATAATTAGTGTTAGAGTGTCTTTAATTGAAGCTTAATGATTCAGTTTTCAAGGATATTTTCAATATATGTTCTTTCCATGATTCTTTCCATTCTGATTAAAGTCTACCATTATAAAATAAATTTGAAGCAGGATTTTGATACAACATTTATTTGGCAGACATCATTAAAACTTTAGACTTTATCATTTGTGTTTTTCACATTATTTAATAAGAGGCTTTATAAGCTATAGCATATTTTACTCTTGTAATATTAACTTGGGTTAAGCTCATTCAAAGTTTATTTGATCAACATACATTAGCATTGATGGTGACACATTTGATTTGATGGTGATTAATTAACAAATGCACAGATGGTGCCATTCTAATTCTCTCAGAACAACATCAGAATTAGAAACATATTGAAATAGTATAAACCTTTATATACATAAAATATTAAAGATAAATCCCTTATTACCATCTCTGTTGTGTTAAATGAAACTATATTTATAATTTCTATTTAACATAGAAAATAAAAATTCAAATATTAATAAAGCTTATTTAAACTTCTTGCATATTGATAGTCTTTCTTTCACTATTGGAAAACAGGCTCAACACACTTATAAAACTAAAGCATTCATTATATTTTTACCCTGGATATGCAGACACCTAAGTAAATTTTGTTCTAATGAGAAAGCTACAAATAGTGTAACTACTATCTTCTCTAAGAAGAGTGAGATGGATTAAAAAAGATGTGGGATTTTCTAGAATATTCTGTTTCACCTATTTTATTTTATTTATTTTATTTTCTTGTTTAAAGTATTACAAATAGTAGTACATATGTCTCCTTTTTCCCCCCCATTGACCTATTTTTAAGGAAATGACTGGTGATATGCCCCCATTGTAAATGACTCATCAGGCCCAATTCAGCCTTAGGGGAACCCCTCTCCCCCCCCCCACCCCCCGCCAAACACATTATAATTATTTATTTAAAAGAACAGATAAAATGCATGTTAATTAAATTATTATAATCTGCCGGAGTCCATTCATTGTCTTCACTAGCTGAGTTTAAACAGAGACCCCCAAAATCTAGTAACCTTTGAAGTCCTAGCAAAGGTCAGAACTGAACCACCCAGTTAATTTAGGTAATAATAGCTGAAGCATCCCCACCTTAGTTCCCTTAATTCCCATTTATTATTATGTAAATCCTTGTTGATGGGCTAGTCTGCCTGTTAATGGGGTCACCTGCCTAAGGGCTATGCTATGAGTGCATCCCAGATCAATAAAAGCTTGGTGAGACCTAAGCACAGGGAGGAAGTCCTTCGGGACTTGCCCGCCTGGTCCCCCAATATTGCAAAATTATCTCCTGTCTTTTTCTTTCATTTGTTGTGCGGCTCCACTTTCAGATACCGAACCCTACTCCACGCAGAACGTGGAGGGAGTGTTACTCGACAATAATCTTATTAAGCTTTTTTCAGTTTCTCTTTTTCTCAAGATGCCATAAAAATTTTAATACCAACACATTTCAACTCATAGGGGACTAGATATTTTAAATCAACTAGCATTTCGGTGTTTCTCTGAGCTACTTCAGACTTATATAGCCATCTAGAAAAACAAACTGAGTCCTCACTTAGCATAATGTGTCTTCAATTTTTCTAAGAACTCTTGAAATGTATAGTACCTACCGTTACTTGTATTGAAAAATTACCTTATCAGGACATTTATATACTTAATGATTTGGTAAAGAATCAACATTAATAGGTTTCATATGTTTTATCCTAGCTCTGCATTTTTTAGAATCGATTTAAGGTCAGTCTTGGTTTGTCCACATTTTAGCCATTTTCCCTCTTCTGAACCTCATATTGTACGAATGATGCATATCAAACTGCTGTTTGGACAAGCATACTTTGCTCCCTTGCAATCATTCTTTTTGCAGTATTCTTACTGTAGAGATATATTCCAATACTTATCCACCAATAGGAATCTTACCCATATTTAATGTATTTCCTTTGTTGAGTTTTTCCTGATCCTCAGGTAGAATTAGTATTGTTGTTTTCTCTCTGAGCACTGGCATTATATTTTGCAGAGCTAAAAAGCATTTAAAATATACTTCCTTGCATCATTGAAACACACTGTTCATGTCAGATTCTCTCACTTGACTATTAGCTTTTTGAGGATATAAGCCAATGGCATTATTTTTGGTAATTCATGGTAATATTCAGAGAGCTCTGCATATATATTGATATTATTGAAGTAGTTATTAAAATGCTTCCCAAGTTATTAAGCTGTTTTAATAAAATCAATTCACATCATCCTTATTCAAGCCAATTATTTAAAAGTGAGTAAATATTAAGTAATTTCCCCACAAAATATGATCAGATATTTAGTCAAAATTTGAGTGAATTATTCATTAACTAAAAGTTCAAAATTGAGTTTTATTTTTATTAATCTATAAAGGAATCTACAAAAAATGTAGACTGAGAAAGAATGCACCTTCCTAAAGTGGCAGACCAAATCTTTATGTGTTTTCTTACTAGGGTGACAGAGAGAAGTATTGAATCTTTAACCAAGGGTGATGCCTCCTGACTATCCAGACTTAACAGAAATGTTTAAGGTAGAAAGGACAGCTGAGAAAAGAGAAAACTGTGGGATTCTGTTTGTGACATTTAGATGGAGACTGGCTGGAGACTTACACCTAATG
>NW_005875808.1:6055-11297 GCF_000147115.1 Myotis lucifugus | reverse complement strand
AATTAGGATGCATTGTTAAGCATGAAATATCATTACAAAAGCCTTTGAGAAAAATGACAAGCAAACCTGAAGAATTTAAAATTTGAAAATTCAAGTGTACTTTAGAAAAATTTTTTTGTACAAGATGGACTAAATAAGAGTTTTCAAACTACCTTCAGTTGTGTGGATTTTCAAAAACAAATCCTTGGACTTATTTAAAAGGTCTTCGAAAAGCAAGTCTGTTTCCTATTCATCTTCATTACTTGTTTATGTGTTTTTTGCTGTGGTCTCTGTGTGTGTGTGTGTGTGTGTGTGTGTGTGTGTGTGTGTGTGTGGCAGGGGTAGCTAAAAGGCTTTTACTTACTCACTCTGGTCATTTTGCCATTAGGACAAGCTCAGCGTAAGGACACAGCTTAGCAAGTGGCCCCCAAAACTCAGGAAATAATTTGTGGCTTGATCAATAATTTCTGTGTTGCAAAATAGTATAAGATTGACGGGCCATCGCCTGGGAGAGCTGCTGCTGCTGCCCTCTGGTGTCCAACACGAGCTCCTGGCGGCCGTGGTGTGGATCCGGCGGGGCACATAGTGTGTGGTTGTGGGGCAGACAGGACTGCTGCCTGGTCCTCTGTGCAGGCCAGCGGACCACATCATGCTTCCCCCTCGACAACCATGCTCCTGTCCACTTGCGTTTGGTTCTTTGATTCATCTTCCCCTATAGCAGTGATGGCGAACCTATGACACGCGTGTCACCTCTGACATGCGAACTCATTTTTTTGGTTGATTTTTCTTTGTTAAATGGCATTTAAATATATAAAATAAATATCAAAAATATAAACCTTTGTTTTACTATGGTTGCAAATATCAAAAAATTTCTATATGTGACACGGCACCAGCATTAAGTTAGGGTTTTTCAAAATGCTGACACACCAAGCTCAAAAGGTTCGCCATCACTGCCCTATAGCAACAGCCCAGGCCTGGCAGATGGAGGTGGGTGACATAGCTGTGTGTTCGAGGCTGTTTCCCACTGTGGTTAGAGCACATTCGCTGGAGCCAGCCTGGGCTCGAACCCCAGCCTTGCGAGTAAGAAGCTGAGACCAGAGTTTGGCATGTCTCAAACCCTGTCAACGATGGGCATTATTAGTAAGGTGTGCTCTGGGAAGTACAACACTTACATGAAGGAGAGTGTATGAAAGGGAAAAGTGCCCTTCTCATTTCAGAGCATGCTGCCATATTTTATAAGAAACACAGAGAAATTATGCATCATTACCACCATCTTCTCCATCACTCCTTGGCAACCAGGTTTCCGCACACAAACCCATTGTCTGCACCACCGGAAACGCTCAGGTCACTGCCCTGCCCCACGTTGCCCTGGTGAAGCTTCCCTGGCATCTCCTCTCCCTCACACCTCAGGAATCCATTGATTTTAAGCCGCCTTGCTGGCACTGCTGGGCTTTTCTCTTTAAGGTGCTTGACCAAGAGACGGGTCAAGGTCTGGGGTTATAGGGGCTGGAAGTGAGGTCAGCCTCCCAGGGCCATGAGGGTACGCAGGGTCGGGCCACCGTGTGCACTTTGCACCCTGTACAGAAGTGCGCCTGGAGGGACGAGTAGGCACGGAAATGCAGCAGGAGCTCTGCTAGACAAGCCACTCCAACTGGTGGGTAAGTCTTGCTTCACACCACATGGCCACCCTGCTCAGGATCGGGGTCCATCTAAGCTCCCCATCCAAGCTCTAAGATAATGTTCATAACGTTAAGATACTGAGTCTTCATTCAAGAACAAAGGGTCTCTTTCTACTTGGTTGGGTACTTCTGAGTATTTGGGAGTTTTCTGAAGTGTTTTCTTACCTGTGTTGCATGGTTCTTGTTAAGTTTATTCATAAGTACTTTACCTTCTTTGTTGCTACTGTAAATAGGGCTTTCCTTCATCATTTAAAACCTCTGGTTATTATTTGTATTTTATTCATTTTTAGTCCACTTGACCTGTCTTGGATTGAGTATCTCCTATTATTATGTTTCTGTGTATTTCTCATTGTGTCTTCAATAGATAGCTGCTTCTTTATAAAGCTAGTTGCCCCTTTTCCCCCTTAGGAACTTAATAGAGTTAGTATTTTGGTCCTGTCGGTTGCATTTAAACTTATACCTATTCAAAGTCCCTAGTCCCTGTTTCATATTTAATCTTTTATTATCTCTTTGGTCAGTTTTTTTCTATATAAACCTTTTGTTATTGTTAGTGTTATTGATTTTAGAGAGGAAGGGAGATGGATAGAGAGAGAGAAACATTGATGAGAGACATCTACTGGCTGCTTCCTGCATGCCCCCTACTGGGAATTGAGCCGGCAACCTGGCTATGTGCCCTGACTGGAAATTGAACCAGGGACCTCTTGGTTCATGGGTCGACACTCAACCACTGAGTCACACCAGCCAGCCTTAATATAACCCATTTATTTTATAATCCCAAAACTTGAAATGAATTAAGAAGCTACACCCTAAATTTGCTGACTAGCATCCAAGTTTTCCATCTTTGGTCAGTTTTTAACAGAGTTCTTTGATTCCCAACTATTATTGAACTATACTCTGAATTAGCTCAGTCTCTTTCCGCTTTTCTATTTTTCTTCTCATTTCTAAGTTGCACTTTGTCATATAAAATATTTTTTACCTCACTCCTACCTTTGCTTTACCCCCAGACCTGATACAGGGTGGGGCAAAAGTAGCTTTACAGTTGTGAGTACTCAAAGCAGAGTTTTGGTTTTATTTTAAATCTTTATTGTTGAAAGTATTACATATATCTCGTTTTTCCCCCATTAGCCCGCCCCTGCCCCCCAGCAACCTATTGTCTGTGTCCATGGGTTATGCATATATGCATACAAATTAATTGGTTGATTTCTTCCCATCTTGCCTTGCCTTCCCTCTGAGGTTTGACAGTCAGTTTGGTGCTTCTATGTCTCTAGTTCTATTTTTGTTCATCCGTTTATGTTGTTCGTTAGATTCCACATATGAATAAGATCATGTGATATTTGTCTTTCTCTGACTGGTTTATTTTGCTTAGCATAATGCTCTCCAGGCCCATCCATGCTGTTGCAAATGGTAAGATTTCTTTCTTACAGCTGTATAGTGTTCAGTTGTATAGATGTACCACAGTTTTTTAATCCAGTTTTTTGATGGGCACTTGGGCTGTTTCCAAATCTTAGCTATTGTAAATTGTGCTGCTACGAACATAGGGATGCATATATCCTTTCTGATTGTTGTTTCTGGTTTCTTGGAATATATTCCTAGAAGTGGGATCACTGGGTCAAATGGGAGTTCCACTTTTTTTATTTTGGGGGGAAATTCCATACTGTTTTCCACAGAGGCTGTACCAGTCTGCAGAGTTTATTCTTATATTATTATTTATTGTATTATTTTCCATACAAGCAACTCTAAACCTACTTTTGCCTGCCCCTCATATTAAATGCTCACCACCAATCCTTTGGCTGAGGTTTCCCCAGTGATTTTTTTGGTTGAATGAAACTCATCTGCTAGAAGACTATTCAAGAAGAGCTGACATACACAGTATCCCGTGCATGCTTACATTTTTTAAAAACTATTTTTCTAGAGCCTGATACTTGCAGGAGAGCTTGACTGGACATAGCAGCCTTGGCTCATACTCTAATTTCTGATTGAAGGTGGCTTTCACATCCTCCGATGCTTGATTGCATTTACTTGGCAGTGTTGTGTTGTATCTTTTTTCACTTTATAGTTTATTTTGGCAGGGGCATTTTCATAAAAGGATGGATTCCTTATTCTGTTATAATAATTTTGTGTAAATGTAGGCTGCTTTTACTAATTTCACGGATTTGAAGTATTTACAATTTCTAATTTAAGAGGATCTTTTTCCGGCAGTGTAGCCACATATACTTTTTCATGTATTATTTGGGGGTGGGAGTAGGAAAGATCGCATGTACTCCAATTTTTTATTCCTATTTTTCTTGTAGGACCTGAAATGTCCCTCCTTTTATTTCCTTTTTCCTTTATGATCTGGTTTCCAAAGGGTGTATCTCCCTTCCTCTGTATCCTTTTCTCCCAAAAGCAATGCCTTTCACACAGCCACCTTGATGCATGCACACTTAAGTCCCTTCCTTGGGGTCACCTCTGTGATGTACCAGGACTCTACCGTATTTTATACTTCAGGGTGACATTCTTTCCAGCGATGGTTTCAAATCAATTCTTGGCTCCATCCTCGCCTCCTCCTGCTCTCGTCCATACTGTTTTCTAGGGCTTGTGCCCAAAATGTGTCATCCCGCTCTGCTGAGATTTGGTATTAACTTTTTTTTTACTTACAGGTGATTTGAAGGTTATATAAATTTTCTATCTTCTAGTTAAACTGAGATTTGGGATTTTGTTTAGTTTTAGTTCTTTTTCCTGCCGATCTGGATTGCTAGTTACTGCATTAATCTAGGCCACCTCTTTAGAACAGTACTTGGGCACAACTAGGGAAAAGATGGTGTTTTCTGCAGGACTGTGGTCATCTCGGTGATGTAGAAAGATCTGAGCGAGAGAAAGGGGGTGCATTCTCTGCATACTGTGAAAACCACTGAAAGACTGACTTATCATAGGATTTTTAGGGCAAAAAAACACACACAAAGAAATAGATTTAAGTATTTGATTTGAAGAGTTTAGTTGCATTCAATTTTGTTTTTAAACAAAGTACCAGGTGATATAAAATAAAAATATCTTCCTAAGCTCTGCCTAATACTTTCAAATCCATCATTTACCCAGCAACCCCAGAAGAAATAAAGGTTTTATCACAGAAGCATTCCCATGTTTGACAGGTGAGGGAACCAGAACTCAGAGACTTACACAATTTCATGGTTACAGAGTTGGCTTGAGTAGAGCCAGGGGTAAAACATGAGCCTCTAACTTCACCTAGTCGTAGCCGTTATCACTTGTTTGATCTTCTTCCCAATTTTGTGTTATCATTCATTCATTCACTTTTGTACCCTAAGGCCACTCCTTGATAATAAATTACCAGGGTGAGATACTTTTCCGTGTTATACTTCAAATTGATTTGCTCTGTAAAAACAATGCCAGCTGCTTGTCTGAAAGTAGGAAATCTTTTCTCCACTAATGATCCATCTTCCTCTCTCTCCACAGAGGACAGTTATGGGATGGATGGGAAGGTTAGCCTTCCCAGTCCCACTGCAGACATCGGCGGGCAAGGCCTGGAGGGTTTATACAGCATAAAGGAAAGCATCTATGAGCACAGACAGAACTACAGACTTAGTCTG
>NW_005875808.1:0-5955 GCF_000147115.1 Myotis lucifugus | reverse complement strand
TGGGCTACTTTTTTTGGGGGGGTAGATAGAGGATTTTTCCTTGTTTAAAGGCCCCCCCCGCCAAAAAAAAACAAATAAGACTACAACTGCTCGAAGTGATGGGTTCCTGGCTGTATCTGCTGAGCCCTCTGTGCCGGTAGAGATGGCCTCTGCTGAGTCAGAAGAAGACCCAAGCCCTATGGTTGAGGAAGCCCCTCATTTGACGTTGCCAGCTGACCTTCAAACCCTGCATTTGAACCGACCAACATTCAGTCCGGAGAGTAAACTTGAATGGAATAACGACATTCCAGAAGTTAGTCGTTTGAATTCTGAACACTGGAGAAATCATAAAACTGACCAATGGATGGAGCATGAAGAGGTGAGTCATCTTGATCTTGACCTCAGTGGTGGTGACATGCCAGAGCTGGTGCTCAAACTCGACCCCAGGCTGCAGCCCATCAGCTGGTACCAGAAAGGCCTTCCCCGGGATGGTGGTCCGGGAGAAGATGTTCCCGAAGATCAGCTGTATCTTCCTGGGCATTCTGACCCGGATTCCACTCCTCAGACGATCGAAGTGTCCACCTCGGAGCAGCCTAGTAACGCCAGCGGCATGGAGAGCATGTCTAACGAGGTGGAGAAAAGTCACAGAAGGGAGACTGATTAGACAAAATTGTTACCTGACCCTAAACACAGTATTAACTTTTTATCAGTAAATAAAGGCAATCAAGACAACCAACATTCCAAGCTACCCTAGGTACCTGCCTGCAGTAGACGTCAGTGCGCATGCGAGCGGACGCACAAGGAGCTGGTGCTGTAATTCACTGTGTGTCAAGGCGAGAAAGAAAGGTAATTTGTGGATTTTTGTTGGTTTAGTGGATACTAAAACAGTATTAACTTTGGAAAGTTGTAGAGACCTGCGTATACAAATGCTGTCCACCAAGATGGCTAGAATTGTGCCTTCCTGCATTTCTGAAACTGGATGTCCTCGGTGAAACTTTCAACACACTTCCCATTGCCTGCATCATGTGGTTTGGACTCATTTTTAACCACTGGAATTTTTCAATGCCATCACTTTTAGGTCAATGATTTTGCACTTTGAGATCTAAAAGCCATGTCTGTTTGGCTAGTCTTTTTTTTTTTTTTTACAGGCTTGTCACAGTCTCACTGCTTGCTCTCAGTGTGACAAATTAAAATAGACCCCCAAGGATGACACACAGTATGGATCCCATATTGTTTAACATACGCTTTTGCCAGAAAATATTGCATGTGGTTTCCCTTGACTTGCTAAAACTGATTAGCAGAAAGGCATGGCTAATGTTAGCAGCAAAAATAAATAAGCAAAACAAAGATCACTTGCTCTCTCTGTGCCTAGCCTCAAAGTGTTCATCATATACTTAAGATAGCTAAATTTTTATTTTCTTAACAGGATAAAAGGACTAAAGATTCCCCTCCATCTTTGTTTTGTTTTCTTGGCCTGGCTAATAAGCTTAAGTGTTGAGAAAATATATTTTGTTTTGAATTTATATACAGAATTTTTCCAATAAAACATACTCGTGAATGTTTCATAATTTAAACACATATATTGTATGATTAAGACCTTCACCAAGTTGATTTTTTAAAGGCATAGTTCAAAACGTGTTCTTGAAAACATTCTTATTATGTATTAGATTTTTAAAGACCAGCAAAAGGATTACCTCATTGAAAGTTATCAGTATCCTAATCAACTTCCCAGTAATAGCTTAACACTCTGGTGTCGGGTGAATTTCCCGCCACAATATAAGCTGGCGCGGGCAATTATTTAGGTTTCCCGCGCAAAATCAGAGTTAGTTTAAAATTCCTATGTCTTTTGAAGTATGGGTTCGATTAAAATGGGTATGAAACGGTTCGCATACGCAGGTAGGTATCTTTGAAACAAATATTTGGTAATACGCAGTTACAATCGGCCCGAGTTTACACGTTTCCCGCACTCCACCGCAAATCTATATGAACCGAGTTAAGACGGCTCCCGCCGAGTACGCGCAATTCACGCGAGCCGACTTAACTCGTTTCCCGCAACCCAAGTGTTAACAGTGATTTTCCTTTTAGATAAGTCAAACACATAGGTAAATTATGTTTTCTTTAAGTGTTTAAGGTAAACTCTTTTAAAGATAATTTACCATGGTATAGCTGAATCTTCGATAACTTTAAGTCCTTATTGTAGACTCTGTACATATGTTAAAATTCACTAGCTCTTTATCAGATGTGTGTGCCACCGGCTGAATGACAGAGGAAACATATTTATGGTCATGAATGATATGCTTTGTAAAAAGGCTTCAAGTTATTAAGAAGCATACCGTGTTGTTTTTTTAAATCTTGTGTAATATTCTGTAATACTTTTATAGAACAATTCTGGCTTCAGGAAAGTCTAGAAGCATTATTTCTTGAAATAAAAGGTGTTTAAACTTTACCTGTTTCAGAGGAATGAACTGGACCAAGTTCTTGAGGTACACCCATTCCTTATAGTAAAACTAAGACCTGATCTCAATTTACATGAATAGTAGCCGTAGCAGTAAAAATGACCGAAAGTCCGTGTGTTACAGAACATTCTCAGGTCAGGGATCACAGCATAGATTTGTCTCATGGCTGTCAGGAGGATGTGCTGGACAGCACAGGAGCACACCCCCCACCAAAGGCAGTTTGGGTTCTTTGGGGACCTTGGACTTTGGTGGAGACCTAACCACCCTCCAAAACCTCGAGTTTTCTGATGGACAGAGTCCATGCACTTCCTTCTCCAGATTTCCTGAGGACCTTTCCCCCTCAGGAAGAGCTGCTAACAATTCCTGTCCAGAAATCAGAAATCTCTGGTAGTAAAGGGGGAAAAAGCAAAGGACTTTGGGAGCCGCCAGTTCAGTCCTCGGATAACTGAGGAAGCCATCTGTATTGTTAGAGCTGCCATGAGAGAACATCACAGACTTGATGCCTTAAACGACAGAAACGTATTTTCTCACCGTTCTGGAGGCTGGAAGCAAGACCTGTGGGCAGGGCTGGTTTCTCTTGAGGCCTCTCTCCTTGGCTTGCAGATGGGCCACCTTCTCGCTGTGTCCTCGCGTGGCCTTTTCTCTGTTCATCCTCTCTCTCACCAGTCGATGACCTCATTTAACCTTTGGAGATTAGGACTTCAATATGTGAATTTAGAGGAGACACAATCCAGTCCACAACCCCAGCATTTCATCAAGAGTCCCAGGTAATGGTGTTGTCCAAAGGCACGTCATTGTGCCTTCTTCCTTTCCTGTAAAATGTGTCTAGGCCAAAGGTTGCTCTCCTGGAGAAAATTACGTTTTAGTTCAATTCGATAACCATGGAGTACCAACTATGTGTAAAGGGCCCAAGAGAGGCTATTTCAGATCTTGAAGGGCCCTTAGAGACTGGCTGGCCAACTGGCCTCAGTTGGATCTGGGAGGAGGCTGATGCTCAGAAGGTCTGAGCAAGTGTCCCACCTGCCCATTCCGTACAGACATAGAAGAGGAAGAGATTAGCAGAGGCAAAGGCCAGCCCCTCCCCACTTTCCCAACACACATGCTCATGCACATTCTCTCTCCCCCTCTCTCACACACACATACCAGATTAGGGAAGAAAGGCCATTAGGGGGACCCCATTTGATTAGGAGTAATAGAACAATGACCATGAAATTGGACCTAACTTCATGGCAAACTCTAATTTTTACTACCTGTGTGAGCTTAGAAAAGTCACATAACCTCTTGAAACAGCTTCCTCAATTGTAAAATGAGAGGTTTGAATTTAAAATAGAAAATGCATAGCATATGTGCTTGCTTTTCACAAAATGTGCCCAGGGAAGACATTGCTAATGCGTAGACACTTTGCCATTAAGCCAGAGCATCGATGCCCACTTCTGCCTGAGCCAGCTACCACCAACAGTGCAGATCTGGTGTTGGCATGCAAGACAGAAACCTGTCCTATCCAAACCAGATAATGACTGAGGCTCCTCCCAGCTTTCTATAAAGAAATCACCTATAACCACCGACATCTGCAGGGTGTTTTAAGAAGGAATGAATACTTATCACTCCCATTCCACACCAAACATACCTTTTAAGAAGTTAAAAATTCTTACTTTTCAGGACTTGCTTTACAGCTGATATGGTCTCAGATATAAGAAGGTCTTCCATTTCCCAAATTAGTCCAGTTCTGCTTGATATTTTCAAATTTCATTTTAATAGAAAACAAAGATCTTCATTGATAATCAAAATATTTGGGGCAATTAATACCATGATGTGGTCCACTAGCCTGGTTCATTGGGTATGAACTTATAGAAGCTGCTATGGAAGCTGCAATCGCCCCCTCGACCCCTTTCCCATCTCTAGCCTCTCCCACCTCCAACACATCCCACACTCACTGCCAGGTGAGCCTGTCATTACTGTGGCTCAGATCTCAGCCTCTGACTCAGAAATCTTCAATGATCGCTTAACATCCTCTGTGAAGCTCTAGCCTAAGCATGTCAAACTCAAAGGCTAACACGGGCCAAATAAACAAGGCATGTGGCCCACGGGCCGCAAGTTTGACATGTTTGCTCTAGCCTTTCATCCACCCACCTGCTCCCCCTCCACCTCAACTGTCACTACCAGCTTCCCCTGGGTTGGCACCACCTTCCCAGGTCTTAATTTTTCTCCACTTTCCATCTGTCCTCCTGGGGTTTATCCCCATTCACCATCTCAACCTATAGAAATCCCATCTACTCTTCAATTCCCATATTATTTGAAGTTTTGCTTTTCCTTCCCTGTTCTCCTCCAACCCTGGATATAATATCTCCTCCATTTTACACGGTCCCCCAGGTAAAGAAACACCAATGTTGTGTCAAGTCTGGGGCCAACAGAGTGAGAATAACTGGCCACATGCATAGCCTTGCTCCTTCCCCCATTTCAGACCAAGAAACTTACCTAGTTCCTCTTAAAGGGCTGGCTCATGAACTTACTTGGACTCAATCCCTCTGAGCTCCAGTGCTGGGGTGCCGGCTTGAAAGGAACCAGGGACATTCGGGGAGGAAATGGATTGTCTGGCATCAGGGCAAGAACTTGGGGGTGGCTTTCTTCCAGTCAGGAGTGTTTGCAGGGGTCATTTTTCCTACGCTGAGACCTCCACCTTCGCAGAACTGGCAGGCAGCCATATCTGAGTCTCCATCAGCCTGGCTCACACAGTTCACTCTGCCCTAGTGATTCCCTGAGACCCTACCCCATTCAATTTGCAGCCCCACTCAAGCTGTTTGCCATATGAATGGCCTATCCTGGCTCAGGCTACAGACTTTGCTAATCTCTCTCAAAAAAGCAGTAGCTGGCATCAGCATACCCCATACCTATCAATAAAAGACCCAATACCCAGCACTAGCACCAGCCTGTCTTACTTCAAAGCTGTGCCTCAGCTGGGCACTCCAAACCCAATACAAGCAGCAGCCATCTGCAGACATCTCTGTAGCTCCTGCCAGGTGGTTCCAGGCACTGGTTGATGTCGCACCTCCCAGGAGTTCCCAGAGCCAGTGCATCCAGTAGCCAGCTTCAGAACATACCAGATTACAACTCTACACATCCACAAGCAACACACTCAAGGGAAGGAGCAAAGTCAGTGAGCACCAAAGCCCCATTGAAGCAGGTCCTGCTCCATAGGAGTGTCTCCTGCACAGGTGCTCTTCCACTGTAGTCGCAGCTGGTCCTCACAGCCAATTGGCCTGGGGGTCAATTCCTCCCAGTGATGCCAACAGTAATCAAGACTCAACTACAAGACTGTGCACACAGCCCACACAGGGGTACACCTTAGAGTGCCCAGCTCCGGTGACTGGGGAGGCTGAGCCACTGGGCCCTACAGGTCACCTACTACACAAGACCATTCTACTAATTACCAGGAGACATAGCCACTCTATCTAATACATAGAAACAAACAGGGAAGCAGCCAAAATGCGGAGACAAAGAAACATGTCACAAGTGAAAGAAC